>NW_010261377.1:0-13088 GCF_000690775.1 Eurypyga helias
CAAACCAGTCTGTGATTCTATAAACTGTTCCGTTCCCACAAGTTTGGTTTATTTTCTTAGCAAGAATTTCAGTGGTAGTGCTTTTACAGTTACATTTAGTGTTTTCTCAGTGTGATGGGTTTCTTTTTCATTTCAAAACCATTTCCATGTGCTAGACCAGGGCATGGCAGCAAATGGGTTATGGCCCAGAGGGAGGAAGGTCTAATAGGTGACTTGTGAGGAAGCTAAATACAGCTTGGCACAAGAACCTTACAACCTGAGATCAAGTCTGTAAATTTGTAGAGCTGCTTCTCTGAGGAAACTCTTCTGACCCCTCATGTTCAGTATATTCCTCCCACATTTGTCTGTCTCGTGTTGCACAGAATTTGGGGGAAGTGGTTGTGGATGTACCTGTGTGACTTTATTCGGTCTGACCAGAGGGGCTGAGTGTGGTGTTTAGCAGGTGTTTGGTTTTCACCTCTCTCTCTCTGGAATTTAGGGTGTCTTACTGGATGAGGCAGCAGGATTGAACCAAAACCAGCCAGTGCTCCCTGCTAGGTTACAGCCGCCGCAGACAGTTGTTTCCAGCTGGAACCGCAAGGTGAGGCCTCTGTGCTCAGTTGGCTGTGTTATCTTCACCTTCTTCCCAGCGTTGGCACTGCTGGCTTTCTAGTGCAGCTGAGTTGTTAAATGTTCTGTCACCTTTTTTTGCACGTC
This sequence comes from Eurypyga helias, assembly GCF_000690775.1. Classification (NCBI taxonomy): domain Eukaryota; kingdom Metazoa; phylum Chordata; class Aves; order Eurypygiformes; family Eurypygidae; genus Eurypyga; species Eurypyga helias. The sequence goes on from NW_010261377.1 coordinate 697, forward strand.
ATAACCCCCTCCTGCTTTTTTCTTTTTCCTGTTTGTTCAAACGATTCTGGATTCTGCGTGCTTTCAATTACCATTTCATGTATACGACAGCCTCTCTTCTGCTTATTCATGTGAATCCAGGATCCTCATTCAGAGAATTTTTGTTCTTAGGTGCTGGAAACGCTGCAAAAAATAAAAAGTGACTTGCTTTGAGTGGGGTGTAACTTTCTTCCTCTGAATATTGGGTCAGGCTGAGTAAAAGAAACTGTCTGTTAAGTCATGTGAGTTTTACCTGTGTTTTACCTTTTTAAAATAGGCAGGCGAAGCCCACGGGAGAGCTCAGACGGAAACCTTCCGGCTGCTTCATGGCAAGAATATCTCCCGTCCACAACTTAGGTTTCAGGAAAAAGTTGACAATTCCAACACTCCCTTTCTTCCTAAACTTTTTATCAAGCCTAACGCCATGAAACCTTTGCCAGAAGGTAAGGGGGTTATTTTTGGGGAGTAACCTACTGAGAATATTTGACACAAATCAAATGACAGTGTGGAGGAGAAATCATTGACTGTAAAAACAAGTAACAGCAGGAGATCGTGACTGTTGAGGTGCAGTAAGCTCTGTGACTTCTGATTTTATACATGCAATGTAAGGGTAGGTCAGACAGAAATCTTAGAGGTGCAGACAGAAGTCTTGCTGACAGCAAAAGCTGCAGCTCTAAATTGCGAAGATTTTTGATTTATTGTGATTTAAATAGGATCTTGTGGTGGGTGGAGGGGAGAGAGTCGTAGGGTGAGAACATGTTATGCGCGGGACCTGGTCCAATTGTTCCATATTGGTTGTTCAGCACTTACAAAAAGTGGACGGGAGCGAAAGGAGCGCTGTGAAGACCTGGACATCCCAGCTGCTTTGTCGGATTTTGTACACCAGGAGAGGACACAGCAAACAGAGCAAGACATGTAAGAAATTAAATTGATAGCAAGGTGCTTGGAGTACCATTGGTGAACGTGCACTTGTATGGTGCCGCTGTGCTGATGCTATTCGTGTGTAACACCTCTGCATGTGTTTATGTCCACACACTGCCTTGCGTGTGATTGGCTTTAGATACCTGCAGTTATTGTGAATCTGTGCTTAATAAGAGACAAAATTTCTGCTCAGTAGGGAAGCTGCCATAGTTCTCAAAGTCTCTGTGCTCTGGCTTCATAAAGATGACCGAAATTTAGTCTGTGCCTGTCTTCCTAATTTCCACAGATTTGCACACCCTTACCAGTATGAACTAGAGCATTTTTCTCCACCAGATCGACTTCTCCAGAAACCAGAACCCCAGGTTGGTGCCACATGAATTTAAACTTACTGCAGATGCAGTAGGTTTGCAGCTGACCATACCTGACAAATTTCAGAACTGAGGGTGGAGGTCAGGGGTGGGAACTAACAGAACATAACTTACCTAATGATTTGCTCTGCCAGATGTACAGGCCCATCAAGGAGACACCCTGTCATTTTATCACCACGCTGGACAAGCTGGTAGAACTGAATGAGAAGCTGATGAACTGTAAAGAATTTGCCCTGGACTTAGAGGTAATCAGATGGCCTTTTCTGTTTAAATGTTACACGTGTGCTGTTGGTACCTTGGAGCCCCTTACATTCTTCTGGGCTGTTCTGTGGGCTGTTCTTTCTCTTGCTTTTTATACTTTCTGACATGAAAAGACAGTTCATGACCCTGACCCTCAGACATTATCTAGAAGATTGACTTAAACGCTGTCAATGTTGTAAGTTTTCCAATGGTAGTACTGGCTGCACACTTCACACAGAATCTGGGCTTCTTTTGGTTCATCCCATGTTTTTTTGTGCCGTGTTAGTGACTGCAAAGAGACAGCTTGCTCATCCAAACAAGTCTTCTGTTACTCTTCCTTCATGTGGGGTGCTGTTTGTTTTATAGTATGAGTTCTGTGATGGATCCTAGCTTACATCTCTCTCCGATGTTTTTCAGCACCACTCCTACAGGAGCTTCCTGGGCTTTACATGTCTGATGCAGATTTCCACCCGGACAGAAGACTTCATTATTGATACACTGGAATTGCGCAGCGACATGTACATTCTCAACGAGACCTTCACAGACCCTGCAATTGTGAAGGTCAGCTGCCAAAGTCACCACTTCACCACCAGAATTCCTTTTTCTTTCCTGATTCCTTAGTTTAAGCTTTATTATAGTTAAAAGCACACTGTGTGCTCTGTCTAGGTCACTTGGCTCTGCTTTCATTGTAATTTGTTCATGTGCCTGTTTCCTTGATGCAAGTGAGGAGTTACTCACCATGTGCATTCATGTAGTAGTTTGCACTTAACAGTGAAGGACAGAGAGAAAAGAAATGTGGTCTTAGACACAGGAATGTGAAACCTCAGCACTGCCAGCCTGAAGTAGAAATGTTTTTCACATCATTCTCAATTTGTTTTGTTTTTCAAGGTCCTTCATGGTGCTGATTCAGATGTGGAATGGCTGCAAAAAGACTTTGGTCTGTACTTGGTGAATATGTTTGATACTCACCAAGCTGCTCGTCTCCTCAATCTCGGCAGGCATTCTTTGGACCACTTGCTAAAGTTGTATTGCAGTCTAAGTGCTGACAAGCAGTACCAGCTGGCTGACTGGAGGATACGGTAAAAACTGACGCCTTGAATGGGCTGGAGCTGCAAGGTAGCACTTAGCCTTGTTCGTATTCTTAGAGCAGGAGTGTGTTTCTAGTTGCAAGCCCCGTAGTTGTGCCTTAGTCTCAAAGTGAACGAGCACAGCATTTACCTGGCTGTGCCATAAGTTCTTTGGAGTGTTACGGTTTTTGGTGTTTCGTTAGAAAATTGGTTCCTTTGGGAAGATAAAGTAATGAAAAGCTTCTGAAAGCTCACTTCTTAGGAACAGCACTTAAGCACTGCTGCAGTACTGTGGAGAAAGTCAGTATTTGCTCCTCTAGACCCCCCCAAAAACATTCAGTCGCCCACACTAGGTAGAGCAGCGTGCTGTTGGAGCAATGAGCGTGGCTATGCAGATGGACCCTGCACACCACAGAGATCCCAGGTCTGCTTCACGTAGGCTCTGCGGAGAGAAGAGCTATGACCAACACCGTAGCAAGCCGTTCTGCCATCTGACGTGGCTACGTGGCAGTCCTGCTCTCCAGCACGTGAGCCAGATGCCCTCTGAATTAGAGTGTGCAGCACGTTACTGCAGTTGCCCAGCAAATGCTTCAGTAAGGAAACAGAAGGATTTCCCTCTCTGAGTGTTTCACATGCAGTTTGCCCTGATACACCTTGCAAGAGGAAAGTGACAGTTTGGCGGACAGAGTGAAATGCATTAGTATAATTTTGGCTCTTTTTCTAGCCCTTTGCCAGAAGAAATGGTTCGGTATGCCCGTGGCGACACTCACTACTTGCTCTACATCTATGATAAAGTGAGGGAGGCGCTGTGGGAGACAGGGAACGAGCAGCCCACTCAGCTGCGGGTCGTGTGGCAACGCAGCAAGCAGATCTGCCTGAAGGTAAAGCTTAACCTGCTTGGATTACCTGACTCAGAGTATAGGCTTAGTAGGATGGACAGTCCTTTGCCAATCCTACATCTGTTGCATAGACACAGGCATTTTTCCTCTGTGTGTGTCTGGAAGCAGCTGTATAAACTCAGAGTCAGTTGTGTGCAGTCACTTGTCACTAGTTCAAATCCTTACCTTCAGATGCCCTCTTCTCATTTTTTGAATGCTGGCACTCCTTGGCTGCCCAGTGCTTTCAGGTGTGTGCTTCCCACAAGAGGTTACATTTCCAGTTCTCCTGTGGACGTTCCTAGAAGCTCAAAGCCTGGCTGGAGTTGCGCTACAAGATAATGATACTGTGCTTGTGGAACACACTGTGCAAGTAGGCCTTGTCTAACATAGTAAAGCGTGAGGATGCTGTGTGTCTAAAGCTGCTCCTGGGCTTGGTGACGGTGGTTTTCCCCTAAAAATGAATGAAATGTATGTTTTTCAGGGATAGGCTCCTGCCAATAATTTAGAGTAAAAGCTTCAAGACACGTTGAACCTGAGTTGAGTCAGTGCCCTTATGCCTGTGTGAGATTCTGCCTGTGAAGCAAAGCAAACTAGAAATCCCAAATCTGATACTGATCACGAGTGTTTCTTTTTTTCCCATCCAGAAATACATCAAGCCCCTCTTTTCAGATGAATCCTACCTTGAGCTCTACAGGAGACAGAGAGTACATCTCAACACGCAGCAGCTAGCAGCATTTAGGTTGCTGTTTGCGTGGAGAGACAAGGTGGCGCGTCAGGAGGATGAAAGTACGGGGTAGGAAGTCTTTTGTTACAGACACTGGCTTAATACTTCATTGAGGCTCTTGGCTTGTGCCCCCCTTCACCTCGCTGAGGTGGAGCCACTGTTACCTGTAGAAATTAGTGTTCTACCTCAGGCTGCTTTTTACACACAACTCGCGTTCCGTTAGCCGTAAATTGTTACGGGTACCTAGATCAGCCCCGCTTAATTTCTTTTGAACTGATTTCATCTTTTCAGACCTTGTAATTGGGGCAGACTTGTGCACTTTGAAGGTATTTTTGAGAGTTTTTGACATGCTGTTCCATTCACACCGCCTCTCTGTGTTGTAGATATGTGCTGCCAAATCATATGCTATTGAAGATAGCAGAGAAGCTGCCCAAGTAAGTTTTGTTCACCCTTGGGGAGTCTCATTGGGTTTTAATATCCAGCAAGTCGTTTCCTGGTGTGTAATTCCTTCTGCAGTTGGTCCCTTCCTTCCAGCTGTCAACACTGCTTTTCTCTGCTGTTCTTCAGTTTGGAGGAGAAATAAGCAGCAATACTCCTTCAGGAGCCTCCAGACTGCTGGGATACATCTCTCTCTGATTTTATTCCGCTAATAAAACACGTGCCTTTGCATTGCTGTGTGTCACGTGGCCCCCCTGGGATGCCTACAGTATTACAGCGCAAGAGAGGGATGAGTTCCTGCATGTTGTTTATTGGGTTTTTTTTCAGTTCCTAAAGGGATTGGTGGGGCTGGGGGAAGTGAAAGGCAGATGCCCTCAAACACCCGATTTATACAACGTATGCCTCAAACATTTGGTGCTCATCACCTAACACCCATACTTGAGGGAAATAAAAATGTGTCTTGAAACGCAAGTCTGCTGCTGGGCTCAACCTCCGTAGGTGAACACTGAACAAGGAGTGAAATGAAGATGGACACAGACAGACCATAGAAAGATAAGTGAGAGGGGAGCCACGTTAATGGTGTCTCCTTATCTGCACAGCCTAGTACAGAGAGCTCTTCGTCACAGAGAATAAACCCTGGCAGATGAATGTGACTTGTCTTACTCTGTCACAGGCAGGGCTGTCGTCGTCTCTGGTTGCACGTCCTTTGAAGGCAAATGCCGGACATATCGCCATAAATACTGCACGCTGAATTCTTCTCCTCTCTCTTTAGGGAACCCCAGGGCATCATTGCTTGCTGTAATCCAGTTCCACCGCTGGTTCGCCAGCAGATTAATGAATTGCATCTTCTCATTCAGCAGGCCCGGGAGAAGCCTTTTCTCAAGGTAGGAGTAGCTCGTACCACAAGAGACTCATCACTTGCTTTCCATAAGCCAGGGGCTGGAGCTAGATGGTGGTGATGTGTGTGCTGAAGTTTGAACACTGAACATAGTGTTCTGTCGTATAGAGCTGAAAGATAATCACTGCTTCTTTCCTGTCTCTTGTCTGCTCTGTACTGGCTTATTACACACTCTGATTTCCTGGGGAAGCAGAGCACTAAAAGAACAGGGTGCAGTTGTCTGGCTTACGTTGCACATTATGTGTGCCTGCGTGAAGAACTGGACCCTGTGGAATCTGCTGGCCATGTAAATGAATTCATAAATACTTTTCAGCTATAGCAAAGCCACAAGAACCTGCAGTCTAAGAGGTTCGTTAGGTAAAATATCTTCAGCATGTTAATATCTATGATATTCCTCCTTCAGTGAAACAAACCCATTTGTGAGCAGGAACATGTCCTTTCTGTGTGAGGTGTTTAAATATATCCACTGCAGGAGAAGAAGAAAGTAATGCTGTTAACCTGCTGGCTTTTAATAAATGCATTGAAAGCGTTGGTAAGGAGGCCAGCCTACAAGAAATGGGGCAGGTGCATTTTATCTGCCTTCTCTTTCTCTTTCCCATTCCAGTTGGAGGTTGCTTCGGCAGTCAGGAAGAGACCCCCTCTGTCCACCCCTGAGGTACTGTTCGCATAATATTTGGAACCTAAGATCTTCAGCCTGAAACTCAGTAACAGATGTAGCCAAATTCTGGCTTCTGGTGAATTGTTTATTCCTGCCCATTTTACAGGCCTCTCTGCTTTAGCTTAATGTTACTTGTCTGTGCCAGTCTCATAACATCACCGGCTGTAAATTGCTATTTTACAAAGCACTGTGATAGCAGCACTTAAGGCTTCATCAGCAGGCACTAACTGCTGGAGAGTTTCATGCGTGTTAGTCTCTGTTGACTGATCTGTAAGAAGGGAGGAATCGGAGGAGTGTCTAAGGCTGATGTGTTTACTCTCCTCGTGCGTATAAAGTAAAGCATCGCCGGTGGGTGTTTGCACAGATCCCCTTTTGATGCCAGATGCAGTGTGGTCTGGTAGGTGAGCTGTGTTAAGAATATTCAGTCTCTGAATTTCACCCTTTTATTTGAATTGTCATTAATGTGTCTCTGCACTACGTGAAAACATACACAGCTTCAGAGAGTAGTGTATTAATGGTGGTGTAATTTGAATCTCTCTGCAGAGGCTGGAGAATCCCTTCTTCAGACCACATGACAGCTCCCGGATTCCTATGGATGATGTTCAGGACAACTCTGCCTTGGGTAATTTGGAGTTAACCTAAAACCTGTGCTAATAATGACATGATGTGACTTTGGCAAGGGAGAATAAGCAGCCCTGAAAAAAGCTTCCAGTGAAAACTCATTACACAAGAGCAGTAAAATACACAAGTATCTAATAAAAATTTTGCCTTTTTTTCTTGTAGAGCCTGCACCTTCAGACAGTGAGAGGACAGTGGATATTCAGGATGTTCAGCCACAGTCAACAGGTCTTGCTAGTGCCACTGGCAGCATATTCAGTGTAAGCAACATGTTTGTGATAGTGTCACTATTGAAGTACTGGAAAACATACTCTGGTACAACTGGGTGAAAGTGCTGTAAGAAAGAGTAAGGTGGGACCTGCATGGAAATGGGACTGGCTTCTTGTCAAGTGTATAGCAGAGCCACGACAACTAGGTTAGGGGGCCAGCAAGTAAATTACATCTCCATGGAGGGTTACGGGCATCACCAGAGTTTCAGATGAAGGGAGAAGTAACGTGCATAAAACGGCAGTATCCAAAAACTCTTCATGTTCACATTTCTTCCTTTTTTTCTTTTTCAGGAATGTGATGAAGAGGAAGGAAATGCAAAGGCTTTAACCACTGCCCAGCAGAAAGCTAAGCGTATAATGCAGTCCTTCGAAAATCCATTTAGGATGGTAAGAGCTCCCAATGTGTATTGGTAGCGGGGCTCATAAACTACCTAGTGCAGAGAGAGGATGCTCTGGGCTGCTTTCCCAGGCATGCCTGAAAGCACTTCGTACCACATCAGCTGCTGCTTTTTTACTGGAATTGGGAGGTTGTCCTTGCAAAGCACACATGTATGGACTTGTTCTCAGAGCACATGGAAGTGCCTCGTAGATATCTGTCTTTCTGTGTAGTAAACACACCTTTCACTGTTTGTTTTTAAATCAAGTTTGAGGGTTTTTAAAATTTGCATCACATTTTCATCTCTACTTTATGGCTAGAGTTAGCAAGACGATTTTACTCTTGTGATGAATCAGAAGAACAAGAGAATGCTTTGTTCTGGATTTGGAATGGCAAATTACGAGGCAGTAATATCAAAACAACTTTTGCTGGTGTGTGGTTGGGGGTGGGTTGGTTGGTTTTCTTTAACGTTTCTCTCGGCCACAGCTGTGGCAGGTTTTCTTTTTCAAAAGGTGATCTGTCTTTAGAATGTTTCTTAAATACGAACTTTTTTTGATTTGGAAGATTAAAAGATTAGATTTTAGCCAAGAGCTAAATGTCATGTGCTGTGTTTAAAGCAAAATGTTTCTTTCCTCTCTGCAGTACCTCCCCTCAGAACAGAATCCTGCCTATGTCTCACAGTCCGGAAAGTTCGACCCCTCTTCAAAAATTTATGAAGTAAGTCTCGTGCTAAGGTTTCCTGCCAGGTAGTACGAAAGAAAGAAGTAGATAATTGTCCTTTAGGAACTCCGGCAGTACAGGATTTATTTTTCCCCCTTGGATTCTCCTGAGAAAAAGAAGACACGATCTGAGAAACTTGACATGTTTCTGAATCTGTAGTTCATTGCTTCTGTAGCATTTGTGTCCTCCGAAGAACCAGGGATTGGAGACATTCCCTGTCTGTCAAAGCTACAAACTACTACTGAACTCTGCATCTGCCTTTGTTCTCACGGCTTGTTTGTAGCTCAGAACTTTTAAAGCACATGGTTTTACTTTACTTGGTGCAGCAGATCTTAATCTCTTTTACAATCCAATACGATCTTTTGTACTCTTAATAAAGACCAGCATGTGGCAGCAAGTTTATAAACTCCCTTCTGCCAGTACTTCAAAAACGGAGATCCCAGGTAGTTTTGTTTCACTGCAGATCAGCAATCAGTGGAAGTTGATGGGCCAGACACAAGTGCAGGAGTCCAAGGAAGAAATCAAAAGGAAAGCAGCCCAGCAGTCAGGTACAGCTTTTCTTCCCTCCCTCGACGTGCTGGCTAGCATCCTTTTCCCAGTGCACCTAGCTTGTTTCCCAGTTAGAAGAAAAGCTTAGGCAATGGATTTCCTGGTGGACGAGATGGTTTGACAAAGATTGTTCAGGGTTTAGTTTGAGACTCGCTACAAGCTGGTTTGCTGGCTTTTTCTAAGCTCCTGGTTAACTGACTCCTGCTTTTCACAGTAATGCTGTTTTGTTTCCATAGCTGCCCGTGACCAGGCACAGAAAGTGTATAAAGAGGCCACAGAAAATATTTTGTCAGTTCGTCAGCAAGCTATGGTATGTCGTTGAATTCCCTCCTTCCAGCCCTCACCCCTTTTGACCTTTATAACATAGTTCAGAGTGAAACCCTAAGCCCTGTAACCGACATACCTGGATGACAGCCTTTTGATAGCATCGTTCTGGGGTTCTGGCCTGTGTGTAGCAGCCGTGCTGTGCGTCCCTCCGTATCTTCAGCAGGGAATGTTGTCCTGTTGCATCTCTGCTCCTCACTACCCCGCGTTCCCCTGAATCTGTTGTGGGGCCACAGCACATCTCAGCCTCTAATACCTGTGAAACGACAACTTGGCTTTTCATCTGAGAAGTCCCTGCTGTGAGGGGGGAGAAAAAGCCGTTTAGGCCCAGAGAAGAACACGATGCTTTCTCCCCACACTGTTACTGCCGCAGGCGATAGCTGTCACTGGGGCCCAGGTCCTTTGGGCAGTTCCTCTCCTGAACTTGTCCTTGTTTCTGTCCTGTATGTTGCTTTCACAGCAGGAACAAGCTAGTGCGAAGAGAGAGAGAGCAGTAAGTGAAGTGGGAACAGAGTTGCCAGAACACGAGGAGAAACGGCCAAAAACCTCCCAGCAACCGGAGGAGCCGGAAGCACCAACGCAGTTCACCCCCTTTGATTACAGCCAGTCCAACTTCAACGTGTTTGCGGGTAAGACCTGGGTCTCCAGCAGGAGCGCTGCAGGCTGTGGAAAATGCTGCCAGCTGAGCCCCGAGAGGGCTGTGTGTGAATGTAGGTGTCAAGACAGCACAGGCTGTTACAGTGCACTTACCTGACAGCGCGGGAACCCTAGAAGAAGTTCACTTGGGGAGCATCCCCAAGTTTAGCATTCCTTTTCCGATTTGGAAACAAAATCCTGGAACCTTTGGCCAAGGAGATTGTGGATTTGGATTTTGCTTCTTTTCTCTAAAAAAATAATTGGACCCCAGGAACTAGGAGGCAGAGGAGATTGGACTCCGCTGTAACAAGTACCTGTTCAAAAGCATCTCCTGCCCTTACAAGACTCTTCTGGTTTTTAGCGTGTGGGAGACTGCGGTGAAGCCTCCTCACCATCAGAGGAGCACCGTGGAACGTACTGTTCTTTATGGAAAGTTTTAGTGACAGTGTCTCTCCTCTCTCCCTTAGGAAGCAGCAGATGGCAGCAGCCCCCCCAGTTTGATCCTGCCAGGCAAGCCTACTCAGGCAAGGTATGGGCGTGTCACGAAAGAAGGAGCAGAAACGTTGACAGTAGCACGTACCCAGGCGGGGACTCGCTGGGGAAGGCAGATGAATCTGCAAAATGTTCCCCAACAGCCCTTGGCACTGAGGTGCTGCAGCTCCCAGTCACAAGCTCGTGCTTTGTGACAAGCCTCTTCCCGTGCGGGAAGCGATTTCTTGGAGCCCCTCTGACTCTCGTTGGTTCCCACTTCTTCAGCCATGGCTTACGCCTACCCCTCCATACAGCACTGCCCTGACAATTAGGCCACAGCACAACAACGCAAATTCCCGCTGCCAAATTCAGCGCCTTCTCAGAAATCCCAGAGTCAGTCCTGTTATTCCAGGCCACATCGGGTCTGTGTGTTGCCCACATCCTCCAATGAGTACTGTCATTAGGAAAACAGTCGGCTCAGAGAATTGTACTTAGTCTATGGCTAATTGAGAGACTGAAGAAAGAAAACAGTCAGACACGTACTTCAGGGAAACCTGGGACCAGCACAGTTCCGGGTCACCCCTGCAGACCTGGGTCACCAAAACCCCGCAGGGATACCCTGCAGAGGGCTCACGTGTGGAGTGTTTGGGTGCCCATGCGTGACGTCACTGGCCATTCAGGCGTGAAGTCACGGGCTGCCCACGCGTGAACTCGCTGGGTGCTCAGTGTTAATTTTGAATTGTGAAGCTCATTTCTCGCACTTCAGCCCTTCCCGTGCGTGCTGCCTTCCTGTTTAACTGGAGGGCAGGTGGTACCAGCGAGCGTCTTCGTCGTTAGAAATCGCGTCTTGTAGAAGCTGAACGAGTTTCTGCCTGAGAGTGCAGGAAACACTTTCCTCGGCAATCGCTCCGCTGTGTCAGTTGAAACTTGGTTCAGGAGGAAAAAAGAAACTGAGGGGGGAATTCAGGGCACCCTTTCCTTCTAGATGGGCGAGATTTGTCGTCAGTGGGGTATTGTGCTCAGGTGTCAGGGTTAGACCATTGCTGGGATGCGCTCAGTGCCCCTAAAGAAATGCTAAAACCGCGGTGTGCGAGCAGTGATCTCGCAGTTGGCGGGACCTGAATCTGTGGAATACGCTGTATTTGGCAGGTACCTCACTGGTGGTGTGGTTTGTTGTTTTTTTTTCCTGTGCAGAAACCTGCTGGAGCTAACAAATTTCAACAATCCGGAAACCGAAGCATGTCCTACCTGGCGCGGAAAGCGGACAGGTGTGTTGGCGGCCTGCTCTCCTCACCCCACAGTGTTTTCCCGCCCATGGCCCGCAGCTATGGGCAGATCATTGTCCTCTGCTGCCCTGGGAGCTTAACATGGGTGTCATGGGAGGAGGTTGCATCACTTGACAACAGTTCAGAGGGAAGAAAAGCCCGGATTAATGCAACCAAAGAATTCTGGGTGGAAGGTTTGAAATGCTGAGGTAGAGGTGTGTGTGGAGACGTGGGAGTCGCTTTAACACGACGGTAGAGGCGGAGAGACTCTGCCTTGCTCGGGAGGATGCTGCCCAATACTCATCTTCTGAGTGGCTGCTTCACCCTTGTGTATTGTTCAGTCGTAAGCGAGCAACATGGGCTGAGGGCAGCACTGGGGGGAGTGAGGCTGTGACCCATGACGGCCCTTTCTCGACGGAATTGTGGACACCTAGCGCAGGTTTTTGGTCCTGAGTGAATTTGGAGCAGGAGTTAAAGTCTTTCTGTAACTGTCTTTTGCAGGGGCTCCAGGTACCACTGGCCAAAGAGGTAGTCCTTACGGGACCTGTGGGAGGTGCTGCTGGGTGAAACAGCAGTCCGAAGGATTGTCTCCATAGGAAAAGTTGTTAAAAGTCCCTTTTTTTTTTTTTTTTCTAAAAAAAAAAAACAGTTTTAATTGGTTTCACTTTTATTATATTCACATTGGGATTTGTTTAATTATACTCAGTGTCGCGTGGTTTCTCATTCTAGAGGTTTACCCTGTGACCTCAGTTAGGCTATCCTGTTTATCCTAAGCCTATCCTAGGTTTATCCTGCGACACAGTTAGGCTAGACTTGTCACTTCTTGGCATTGCTTGAAGCCCGGAACCAGCGTGTCAGTGGAGCGTGGAGGAACCTCTTGGCCACGCTGAAGGCAGCGCGGGGGTAGAGGGACTCCGTAGGTGTGACTGCGACCCCGGCGGGCCGGAGGAGGGA
>NW_010261377.1:13394-13740 GCF_000690775.1 Eurypyga helias
GGACTCCGTAGTGGTGCCTGCGCCCCCGGCGTGCCGGGGGAGGGAGTAAGGCCCGCCTGTAGTAGACCGTGCGTAGACACTGAGCTGCACCGCTCGTCCCTTACACAAGGAAGCGGGAGAAGCGGGTGCTCAGCTGGCAGTGCTTGTTGGAAGCTAAGATCTCGTTTTGACGGGGGGAAAAAGAGTGAGGGTACGTCGTGGGGAAAACAGGTCTCTGATCCAGAAAGTTACAGAATGAACGTGTTCAGTTCTGGGCCCATCACTGCAGGAAAGACGAGGGGCTGGAGCACAATTCCTGTGAGGAGCGGCTGGGGGGGGTCAACCCGGGGGAGAGGGGGGTCAGGGG
>NW_010261377.1:13957-14162 GCF_000690775.1 Eurypyga helias
GCCGCCATCCCGGGAGGGGTTCCGGAGCCGTATGGACGAGGTGCTGAGGGATACGGGTTAGCGGTGGGATTCACAGCGTTGGCTTAATGGTTGGACTTGGTGGTCTTAGAGGCCTTTCCCAGCCTCTTTCCCAGAGGCTCTGGGAACCGGTGGGTTTTCACCATGAAGCGGCAGCAAAAGCATTAGGGGAAAGGCCCGCGGCGGG
>NW_010261377.1:14246-15006 GCF_000690775.1 Eurypyga helias
GAGGAGCCAGTGAGGTTCTTGAATCCACATTAAATCGGCTCCAGAGCTGCTTCTGGGTCGGTGGTCGCTGTGCTGAGCGGGATCTTGCTCCCTCCCCCAGAGACCTTGTCTGTACTCCGTCACTTGCTTTCCTGGCCCAGGATTTTCCACCTGACACTCGCCTCTTCCGGCGCTGACTCCTCCGACTGGTGGGTGGGTGCGAGGCCCGAGCGGCCGTCACTTGCTTTCCTGGCCCAGGATTTTCCACCTGACACTCGTCTCTTCCGGCGCTGACTCCTCCGACTGGTGGGTGGGTGCGAGGCCTGAGCGGGTGAAACACCCCCTCCCCGTTCCCAACCCGAGGGCTTCATTTCACCAGGACCGGGAGGAGGTTTGGCATTTTGGCTGTTTTCTCACCTATTTCTGGGTCGGAACGGAGGAGGGGTCGTTCCCGCCGAGGTATCTTGGTACGAGCAGTGCTGACCGAGCAGAACAGAGTCCCGTTCCGCTCGTAAAAGCCGCTTTTGCGGCTGAAGGTGGGAGATGGGTTTGGAGAGGCCGTTGCACCGCACTGTAGCTGGGAGCACCGGTGGCTGTTACCAGAAGCCCAACCGCCCGTGGAGGTACTAAAATTCCTGTCGTTCCCTTAAGTCCTCTACTGAAAATTCCACGTACGGGGACGTTCCAAGGAGATTTTAATTGTCGCCTCTTTCTGTTTTCCCTCCGGGTTGCGTCTTATTTCCATAGGTGGTTCAAAAAACGCCTCCGGGGGAAGCGCCCC
>NW_010261378.1:0-23359 GCF_000690775.1 Eurypyga helias
GGGCCCTGACGCCTGACCGGCGAATCCCGTCGGTCACGGCGCCGTGTGTGTCCCGCAGGAGGTGACGATGAACAAGCCCGTGACGACCTCAACGTACGTCCGCTGCATCAGCTACGGGCTCATGAGGCGGCTGGCAGATTTCATCGATCCGCAAGAAGGGTGGAAGAAATTAGCAGTCGATATAACCGACCCGTCCGGTGAAAGCAGATACAACCAAATGCATATAAGGTCCTACAGAGATCATAACCTTATTAACTGTTTAGCACAAATACCGTTGTCCATCCCATTACTGTAACATGTTGCAGTTTGTGTGCCAGTAGGTACTTACATCTTCCAGTCCCATTTCCTTAGGGAACTCAAGGTAATTACTCCTAATGGTTCTGTAGTTAAGTTTTCAGACAAGCTATAGCCAAAGAAAATTGACTAAGGAAATTAGAATTAATTAGAGCCACAGACATAGGTATTTCTAGCCATCCAGCATTGGCTGTGTAACTTTCTGTACCCTAGAGACTAGTAAACATTGACTTCATTGTGCATCTTCACACAGGAACAGCACTAGAGGCATCTGGACCATAACTCCTAGTTCACTGTTCCCGAGAAAATGTCCAGCAAACGTAGGGAGCTTGAGGCCTAAAACTTAACGAGTTTAATGGAGAAGTAATGTCAGCAATACTTTATGAACATCTCATTGCTTGAAGGGCTGTTTGAATCCTTATGCTGTTTCAAAGGTTGTGAGATTTTAAATACCCTGCGTTATCATCTTGGGTTTCCGGTCTTTCTACTGATGTTAGCACTGAATCTTTGTTTGTCTTTCTATGATAATACATCAGTCAGACAACTGGATCTCAATTTCTGCTTAATGCCCACCTCACAATGAAGTGTGAATGCCAAATAGATGGAAAACACTGGAATTTTTTTCCATTTGATTTGGCTGTGACTTGCCCACTGTCTCTCACTGACTTTGTCTTCTCTGCTAGTCCTATATGCCAATATATTATGGGTCCTGGACAAAATGTTGAAGCCATGTATGTATATTTTTCCTTAATTTTTCCCATAACTTGCATGTTTTTCCCCTGAGTTGGAATTCCTTTGTTTTTCTTAGCTGCATTTTCAGAAGAATTGTGAATAACTGTACAGTTCAGTACAGTCAGAATTTTGAAAGGGTTTTTTTGGTCATTTACCTTTAATCTCTTCCCCTTCTTCATGGTTCTTGAGGTCACTTTTTTTTTTTAATGTTGGTTTTAATTTATCTTTTAAGGAGATTTGAGGCATTTGTACAAATGGGAAAAAGCCCCACATGTGAATTGCTGTATGACTGGGGAACAACAAACTGTACAGTGGCTGATCTTGTGGATCTGCTGATCAGGAATCAATTCCTAGCACCAGCAAGCCTTTTGCTTCCAGGTAACTGTTACTCTTGTACATTTTGTACTGCGTTCTCAGGGTTTTTTTTTAAGATGCTGAAGAGCTTCATAGTACCTTGAAAATCAGAAAGGATTAGGTCAAAGTAACCAAAAGTGGATATATTTTCCATTATTTGCAATGAGTTAAAAGAAAAGTTTAAAGTTTAAGAATCTGCAGTTTAAACATGGTGACAGAGTATAACCTCATGACTCTTACATGTCTCCTGATCTTAGTAAATGTTGGCATTAATGTTACTTGTTTTTTCTGTTTCCTAATGTTGTTAACACTTTTTCTAAATTCCATTTTCAGAAGCTGTAAAGGTGGCACAGGAAGTTACCTTCCCTCTTTCTTCACAGGAAACCATGCCTATACATGAGAAACAACTGCCTGTACAGGAAAAAGAAGTGGCATCTCTAAAGCCTATTTTAGTTCAGAGTACTGAGAAGCAACAGTCAGCTCCTTCCTACTTCAGTCAAGAAAATAGCAGCTCACAGTCCAGTAACACAGGTAGGCACTTAGTTTGGTAGAATTAAGTACAGTCTTTTTTTGCTGATGGGTCCTTCACCCCACGTAAAATAAATCATAGCCATGCATTACAGTAATGGCTGTATTCTTACCATCCTGCATCTCTGGGAAACAGCATCTTGCTTTTGCTCTTGTTCTGTGTGGCTATGAATTTACGTTGGGTGATGAAATGTCTGAATATCAGATGCACCTTGCCAGTAAGGCTGCTACTGTGATGGAAAACTTGACTGTTAATTAAATAGCAATTTATTTTGTGCTGCACGTAATCCTGCTGCCCTTTTTTAATACTGGTTTTGTAGGCTGTTCAGCATCTTGTGTGCTAAAGCTGGATTTTACATGTCAGAAATGACTATGAATGTTGGAGAAAAGATGGCTAAAGAAAGCATTCTAGGAAAGTGTATGGTTGTTCTATTCCTTCCTAAAGATCTGCTTTTGGGTTGCTGCCAGAAATATGATGTGACCCAGATAGATTTTTACATCTGATCCAGTGTAGCGCTCTGATCTGCTGCACATGTAACTTCTATTACCTGTATTATGAGTTTTAACAAATAATACAGCCAGAAGGCTGCTACAGTGCTAGTTGTGAGGATAATTATGTATAGCTAATTATATATATTTATCTGCGTTTGTTTGTTTGTTTTCTGATATCACAAAGCTGGAAGTAGGGCTCCACTATGTCAGGATTTGTGTGGTACAAAGTTTTTGGTTTAATAGAACTGAAGCAGAAAATCTATTCAATACACTTAAGTGGAAACACAGCTCTGTGCTAAATGGCAAATATATGTCTTTCAGATTTCCATAATTTCTCGTTTCACGACTTGGAAAGCATTACAAATAATTTTGATGCGCGACCAGAATCAGCTGGAGGTAATAAACTGGGAGAAGGTGGCTTTGGTGTTGTGTTCAAAGGCTACATCAGCGGCAAAAACGTGGCTGTCAAGAAGCTCGTTGCTGTGAGTTGTCCTGGACATTTTCTTTTTAATGGCTGTGCACTTTGTGGTATAGACTTACTTATCTGTGGAGAGTGTTGAATGATACACTCCAAAAAGCGTCACCACATTAAACATGAGTTGGGTTGAGAACCTTTTCCTGAAGTCCCCTGAGTGGTGTGAGCTGGCACAGTCAGCAGAGATGAAGCCTTTCTGTAGCTCTCCTTTGAGTGGCTCAGGCAAGTTCTCTGGAAGAAGAACTGCCCAGTTCCCCTCCCTCCCCTGCACACAAGAAGTGGGAAAGGGAAGGGGTGCTTGGGCGGTTTCCCTTTCAGAATCAGCTGAGCGATTCACAAGCTAAATGGGTGTTGTCACAGAATTTTAGTCTTCATAACCGGTGGGTAACTGCAGTGAAATAAAATGGGTCAGTTGGTGACTGTGTTGAAACTGGATCCATTTGCCCCATAATGTTGTGTTCCAAGGAATTAAAAAGATGTTCTGATACTTCGAGTTGAGTAGAAAAGTATTGGAAACGCTTAAGTAATTCTTACATGTAACTTATTAACAAAAAGCTTACAATTCCAATTTTTTTAAATGAAAGTGCGTTTTAATATGGCCAGCGATATTAACATCAAATATTTTCTTTTGTAGATGGTTGATGTTAGTGTTCAGGACTTGAAACAGCAGTTTGATCAAGAAATAAAACTGATGGCAAAGTGAGTACAGAGTTATACAATTCCATTATAGCCTTTCATGGGAGTGTGAGGTGGCAGATAACACATTAACTAGTGTGTGACCAGTTATTTTCGGCTTTCTAGCATAACAACGATTTTCATGTTAAGTTAGATCGTTTCATATACAACATGACTGTATTCTCTTCATTTTAAAGTGCCACTGCAGAAACCTGGGTGTGCGGAGTAGGGCTGGAACAAGTAATTGGGGCTCAAGCTCCCCCTGCCTTGTATTTCCCTCAGATGTTGGGAGACTTTCAGAGCGTATATGATTAGAAATTTCTGTCTGTAGGTGTCAGCATGAGAATCTGGTAGAGTTGCTTGGTTTCTCCAGTGATGGTGCTCAGCCGTGTCTGGTGTACGAATACATGCCCAACGGTTCGTTGCTTGACAGACTTGCTTGTCTGGTAAGTAAAATATTTTCTAGCTTCAGTTGTCTTACTTCTCTAAAGTGTCGGCATCTGTGAAATGGCTTTGAACCAGTACTGAACTGCAGTGGCCAAACAGTGTTTTACTACTTGCTTCTGTCTTCTACAAGACAAATCTGATAACCAGTATCCTTCCAATAGTGTTCTGTATAAATGTTTTAGACACATGTAGGTCAAAGCAGGCTGACAGTTCAGTGTCAGGTACCAGTACCTGAAGTGGCACAGGAGCTTGGGCTTGCTGTGCCTCCGTCGAGCGGAGCCAAGAGTGCTGCAGTATTGTTCCCCGTTCTGACACTGGTGTGTTCTTGGACTAGTTCTTGAGATTCGGCATTGTGAAACTGTCCTTCGTTCATTGCCCTTGTAACAGCGGTTGGAACACAATGTTCACAGTCTGCACGTCTCTTTCTGAACTGCATAAATACATGAGAAATATTTTTTTTTTAATTAGTGTTTTGTGTAAATGCAATGCTTTTGATTTAATCAAATGATGTATCTTCTAGCCTTGGCCTCTAATAAATAAGTTGCCTTTTTGTTTTTTGAGTGAGGCAACTCTGTGTATGGACAACCCGTTGCTTGCTAGAGTGATACCAATAGTAACCCAGAGTTAACCTAGTAGATGAGTGTCCATGTTGGTTTGTTGAAGGAGTTCAAAAATCTGCTTTTTACTAAGCAAATGCAGCTTCTGAGGATGTAATCTGCTGAACGTTTTAAACTGCTGCTACTTCAGCTCCCTCCACGCCCCCAGACCTAAAATGTCAGTGTGCTTTTTTCTGCATCTGTCTTCCTGTTGTACTGGATCAAGCACTAGTTGGAGGAAGAGCTGGGTTTGGGAACTAATCAGGCTGAAAACATACTTGTTGAAAAAAAATCTTTAATTTTCACCTGGAGACATTTCCTCTGTAGGGCTGCACAAATACCTCTGCCTCAAGGGGCAAGGAGTGCTGTTAGGATGAGAATGAGTAGCAGTGGTCCGGGAAAGGACTGGATATGTTTGGTAGCATTGCTGTCTCAGGTTGGTTGGTTTGCTTGAGCACACTTACACTGGTGCAGGCTGTTTTGGTTTTACCTGAATCAGTGCAGAAGAGAGATGTAAGTTTTATTTAAGGCAGTGCAAGTTTATCTGTAAAAGTGAGCAGTTCTGGGCAATATGAAAATGTTCATCCATGTAACTGGCCATTATCATCAGATGAGGTTAAAAGATTGGGGGTAATTGAAAGCTAAAGTAGAAATAACTGAGCTCTTTATGAGTTACAAAGTTTGTCTCTTCCTTGTAAAGAATCTAAACAGGATCTATAAATCAGAAAGAATCTTCTGATAAAGTTGAAGAGGTGAGGAATGTGTTTACTGAATTGTGTTCTTGCTGATAACTTCATTTTGTGACTTCCTTGGATGTGTGTGAGGCATGGACTCTTGTGTTTGTCATCTTCTTGTCTGGACTTGGAGGAGCAAGCAAGAGAGGTGGTAGAATGGAGAGATACTCTAATCCTCTTCCCTTGGCCACTGACACGATTAGGAAGTGGTTTTGAAATGTAGGTGTCCTCACTTCCGAGGTCTAGTTAGTAACATGAATTGAGCTAAACTCTTGAGAAGTGTTAAATCCAAAAACGCTGGAAAATTGACTTCTCATTGTTAGTAAAAACTGTTGGTTGCCTTGAATTACTTGCTTTGGGTTAAAAGGCTATGGTATGGGTGCCGGTACGAAGTGGAAGATGCAGTAGAGACGGGTAGTTCTTGCGGTGCAGCTGGCCTTGTGGGGT
Organism: Eurypyga helias; assembly: GCF_000690775.1. Classification (NCBI taxonomy): domain Eukaryota; kingdom Metazoa; phylum Chordata; class Aves; order Eurypygiformes; family Eurypygidae; genus Eurypyga; species Eurypyga helias. The sequence continues at coordinate 5,775 of NW_010261378.1, forward strand.
CAGAGACAAATAATATCAAGAACACTTTTTGCAAGGGGTGAATTAATCTAAGGCAAAATGCAGGGGGAAGAACAGAAAGTGACAAATGCCTGTATCTCTGCTCAAGTAAATTAAGAAATGTATGCTATTAATGGTTTGTTTTTTTTTTTTTTTAACAATTTACTCCAAAACCACAAAACATAGCTAGAAGTCTGTTTTGGATTGCGGGGTTTTTGTATGTTTTGTTTTATGTGAACTTATATGTATATGAATTTCACCTTTCTAATTGCCTTTCTCTATTCTTATTCAAGGATGGCACTCCACCAATTTCTTGGAATATCAGATGTAAAATCGTTCAAGGGACAGCAAATGGCATCAACTTTTTGCATGATAATAATCATATTCACAGAGATATTAAAAGGTAAAAGCTGCTGACTATTGCTGGCTGCGTTTTCCATTTTCCCTTTTTCCTTTTTTCTTTCAGTTTTTTCTTTTTTCCTCCATTAAAGTCACTTTAGAGAGAACAGACTGCAAGAAGCATTGCTTCATTCAAGGGCAGAATCTTTTCTGCAAGTGACATCCATCACCATAATTTTGTCTGTGCCACAAGGATATGACCAGTACAGACTTCTAAAGATAATTATGAGGCTATTGTAATCTCTTACTATCAGATAGTTATTTGAGTGCTGCAAGGACACCCACAAGTTCTGTTATGAAAAAGCTGCTGTTAGAGAACATAATGGCTTTTTAAATGGGGAATTTTTCAGATGAAAACCCACCTTTTTTTTTCTTGGAACATTTCTTCAGTCTGTCTCCTTTGACTTACTGCTATTTCTTATGAAGACAGTAGAATTACTTCAGTCAGGTTCATGAAGTTCAGGGTTCTTCAAGGATAATGTATGTTCACTTGTTGTTAAACCATGTTTCCCCTGCTCCCTTTGATACACTTCGCGGTTTGGGTTTGTGGGTTTTTTTTAAACACCACAGCAGTCCAATTCTTTGAAGAAAAGCCCCAAACGCCTTACTCCCATGGATTAAGAAGGATCATCTGAGTGATAGACTGGGTGTCAGGGATGTCATATTTCAGTAGCATTCTGGCTTCTGGCAACTCAGCTAAACATAGGCCACTTTGGTTTGTGACCTTCCAGCTTGCGAGGAACAAGCTCTTGCTTCAGCTGCCTCACAGAATGGGCTTGCTGCTTTGACCATTTGTTTCTTCTTTCTTCCCTGCTTAAGCCTCTGGACAAGTGTAATGACTGGAAGGGACGTATTTTCTTACCTTAGGCTACTCTACCCTTCTCAATGCTGTGAGTTGATCATATTGCAGGATGGGGGGTTCTTTTGTTTGGATTCTGTTTTGCAACCTCTTGCACTTGCAGTGTGAATAGTTCAATAAACATTATTAGTGTTAATAATAATGCTGCTGGGTAAAACTTAGATGAAGAGACGTCTACGAAGATTAACTTCCGTCTTCATCTTGCTATGACATGTGGAGACAATTCATAACCACACAGGCACTAGAACAGCTTCTCTAATAATCGGTCTTTTATAAGAATTGTTTGTATTTTGTAGGATTATGGGGGGAGGGGGTGGTTTTTGGTGGGGTTTTGGGTTTTTGTGCATGCATGCACAAGAAAAAACATGGATGGATCTTGTCAGCCAGCTCTTGGTTTATGTAGAGAAACTAATTTTGAAATTGAGCTATTTCCAACAAAATTAACTCTTATCTTTTGAATGAATCTATGAATACCATATAAATATCTTAGATTTCAAGGAAGAGCCAAAATAGCGGTTTGCATTTGGTTACAAAAGTGTTATTAGACTGTTATAAAAACTAATCACTGTGCTGGTTTGGGAAATTCTCTTTTCTTTTTTCCATCCCCACAGTGCAAATATCTTATTAACTGATACATACACGCCCAAAATTTCTGACTTTGGACTTGCAAGAGCGTCTGTAACGTTCACACAAACAGTCATGACTGAAAGAATTGTTGGAACAACCGCCTATATGGCACCTGAAGCTCTGCGAGGAGAAGTAACACCCAAATCTGATATCTTCAGTTTTGGAGTAGTAAGTAGAACGTGGGAAGCAGTATGAGTTTTTGGGGTTTTTTTAAACGATAAAGCATACAAAATCAAGAACATCTGACATTAAATAGTCTACTCTGATTTCTCATTTTTCTTTTTCCCAATATTTGTGCTGTTAAGATAGTCTTTCTAATCTTTGATTGGTTTAAAATAATTTGAAAATGTTCAGTTTGCATGAGAAAGACCAGAGTAAAATAACATTCCAAGTTTTGGCTAAATGTAATTTAAAGTAACGTGGAACATTTGTTTCTTCTTGGACAGTGTTGCACAAAAATGTAACACAGGCTGGAAAGAAAAAAAATTAAAGAACATGTTCCAAAATTGTATTTTACCATATTTCAGCACCAAAAGTACTCTGGCTGCGTGGGATTTGCCTTGAAGCAGAGTACAAAAAAAGGCAAGAGGTTAATATTTGGGAGAATAATGAATCGGTTCTGAATAGATCCAAGACTGTAATTGCTATTGACCACTTCCTTCATGGCATTTAGTTTCGTGGGGAGGTAGGCCGGAGACTGTGTCTGCATAGTTTGGAAATCCTTCCCTCTTGCTCTGAAGCAACACAGCGTAGGGTGAGAAAAACTTGTGTTGAGGCTCAGAAGCCACACTGCTAATAACAGTTAGTGAAGATAAAGGTAGGAGCAACAGTTGTATAGAGAGCTGTCTTTGGCCAAACACAGGTCCTGTGAGCATTTGTTTGAAGAACTGGGGGTCGTGCTCCTTTTTGCACATGGTGTATGTGCTAAGGATTATTCTAGGCTTCATTTTTCTCTTCCATATTTTTTTTTCTCCTAGGTCATACTAGAAATAATAACGGGTCTTCCTCCAGTAGATGAAAAGCGTGAGCCACAGTTACTGGTATGTTCCTTTTGGCTTTCTCTTCCCCCATCCCTGCTCCAGGATCACTTTATATGAAATCATAACCAGTTAACAGGTTCTGAGACACTTAAATTAGTCATCAAAATACGTAGCTAGGAAAACAGCTCTTGTGTCAATGTTTCTTGTGGAGGTGAGGCTGAAGCTTTTATCTCTTGGCTGGTAGAAGGTTCTTTAGTTCCCGAGGTGATCTCCTTCCCATCGGATACTGTAATTCTCTTTGTTTTGGTACTGCTTCTTGTAACACCATTATGCCCTATCAGCATACTCCTCTTGCACCCAGATACCCAGACAGTTCCTCGTTCGCCAGAATATTATCATCTCAGTTGTTTCTTTATACTTCTTAACATTCCTGTATCAATTTTCTTAAACTTCTAATAATGTGCATATACCTTGTGTTTTTAACCTTAGGGAAGTTTGGAATGTAAGGGCTTCTTTTCAATGTGAGGGGTGGGTTGAATTTAGTTTTCTGGTTTACTATTCAAGTAGAATTTCATCTACTAATTAGAAAAATAATATCTCAGACCTCACTCTCTTGAATTAAGTCTTACAAGGCTGTTCTGCCTTTTATTTAGCTTAAAATTAAATTCTGAACTACTTCATCCAAGGTGTTCCTAGAATATTTTTTCCAATAAAGACTTACCCATTTACTAAGTATGAGATAGCATGGAGGCTTGGGTAGGTTTTGTTCTGTACTGGCTGATAGCAGATCACTTTCTTCCACTTTTTTAGGAATACCTGTGTACTATTAATAGATTCTTTTTTTTTTTTTTTTTCCCTCTAAGTTGTATCTTCTGAAGTGTCATAACGCTTATCCTATGGATCCCTGTAAAGGCCTTGGAGAACTCAGTCCCTGTCAAATTGAATCTTGAGGTTTTGGGTTTTTTTTTTTGCAGCAGGGCTTTTTCCGAGATAGGATCTAAAAAGGAATATAAAGTATGATTTGGCTGGTACAGTTTATCTTTGTAATGTACTTTTGAGAGCACAAAGAGAACCGTCAGTGCAAGGTAATGTGCCATCCTTAGCTTTGAAAATTTTGGGGTAGTTGGATGTTAGTCAGCAATTTCAGACTGACCTGTAGTTGAAGGCAGAAGACCTGCCTCTACTTGCTGACTTTTTATTTCGTACTTCATTTACCATGCTGACTTGCCTGAGGTGTATTCCTCAAACAGTGTTTGTGACTCCAGGTAACTCATTCCAAGTGTCTTGGGGCTGGAGAGCTTTGGATTAAACCAGTCAGATTTAAAGATTTATTTCAGACTAGAAATTTCCTTTAGAATAGATGTAGCAGCCATCGAGTCTGGTGACAAGAGGCCTTAGTTTACAGAAAGGCTTTATAAAGTTAACAAAAGAAGAAATTATTCACACTTAAGCTTGTGTATGAGTGGGTTAAGTAAACATAAGTCATCTGTTGAGCATGCTGCTTCTCTTAAAGAGAGACAGTACTAAGAAACTGAGCCTTGAACTGGGACAGTTAAAGTTGTATGATGCAGCTTAAAGAAAATTGCTTCACAATTTTATGTTAACTCAATTAGAAATAATCTATAATCAAAATGTAAGGTCTGTTTGTAGTGTCACAGGCTGTTTCTGCAGGTACTGATGAATAATTATGCTCCTGAGCCATTGTCATCATTCTTCGTCTAGAAAAGTGGCTGGGAAGAGGAATGAACTCTCAAAAGTGTGTTCAAAGTGTTGATGGGGAATACAGTGTTCGGTCGCTTACGTTACCTGCTCGTTGGTTCGAACTCTTTTGCAGTTAGGTATCAAGGATGAAATTGAGGATGAGGAAGCAACTGTTGAGGATTATGTTGACAGGAAGATGAATGACTGGGATGTACCTTCAGTTCATAAAATGTATTCAGTTGCTGATCAGTGTCTGCATGAGAAAAAAAACAGAAGGCCAGACATTAAGATGGTATGTAGCCATTCCTATAAAAGGCGTGTTTTGGGTGTGCCTGTATGAGCCATTACAGGATTGGTTTATGTTTCTGTCTGTTCTCCTGCAGGTCCAACAGCATCTACAAGAGATAAAAACTTGATGCGTGTTTCTTCTGACACACAGATGCTTTTGAAACGGAGCAGATGCCAGCAGCAAATACTGTATTAGCATTTAGTGTGCCATTACCTGCTTTTCTGCTTTTCAGAACTTTCTGGTCCGCATAGAAGGTGTGCTGTTAGCCTGTCACTACGGAGCTGGTTTTGTTAACCGAGCTGCCTTTTCACCTCACCTTTAGCCACTGGGACCTTCAACATGAGACAGCTTTGTTTTGTATCGCACAATTGCAGCGCTGGTACATCTTCTCCGCAGCTTTTTAAGCGCATTTCCATAGGAATCTATTTGATTCTTTTGATTTCCAAGGATCAGGTATGTCTGCTGCAAAGGCATATGGCAGTACCAGGGTGGAATGTTTTCGCTTAGCATTTCAGCTTGAGCGTTCATGTCGGCGTGAATGGACTGGCAGTGGGTGTGAATGTGACTGTTTTTCAAAAAGGCTTCTCAGGATTGGTTTTAGTAAAATAAATGCTGTGAGATGCTTGTCTTGCAGCAGCGAGATAGGTTGGGTTTTGGTTTTAAGGATTCACAAAATAATTTCCTTGCAGTGCAGATACAAAAAAACCCACCTGGTTTTCTTCCAGTGAACTGTGTATGATGACAAACCATTTAATTTTCGTTCATAGGAAGACTCTCTGCTACTTTTGAGTATTTTACATTCGTGGAGAAGTTTCCATGTAGATTATAAACACAGATGATATATTTTATTAAAGGGGCCAGAATAATTATTCTAAGACTGTTTCTGAATTTTACTTTGTCAAACACTAAAGCTCTTTAAAAAAAAAAGAAAAAAAGAAACAAACAAAAGAGTATGTCTGCATATTAATAAATATTAAGATAGACTTTTAAAAAAGCAACATGGAAAGCCTTCCAAAATAGATGCATTGACAGATCAAAGCAGACTAAAAATGGAATGAAGTAAGATTCCAGATGCTTTGGACTAAGCAGGTATGGAAATACTACCGTTGTAAAGGAAGGAGGTTATTTTAATATAATCCTTTTTTGCACCTTATGAACTTTTCTTGACAGCTTAGGGGGAGGAGAATAGCCTGGCTTACAGCTACATTGATAATCCAGGATTATCAAAGAAAAAGGACAGACACCTCTCTCTTTGTGGAAGGCATGTGATTCCTAACTGTGGTATTTGGATCATGAGATCTCTGGCTATTAACTCATTCTTTATTACTTTCCAAAACTGCTAAGTTTAATTTAGAAAAAGGTATCCACCTGAACGGCCGGTTTTATCGAGCAGAAATTGTAAACAGCTGTTAACAAAAACTCTGCAGGATCACTGCAGATGATTATTTCTGCTACTAAAACTTGGAGCCCTGGAAACAATAGTCACTTTACATTGCTTGCATTTCTGACAGTAACGCTGCGCTGAGCCCGCTGCACGGAGTACAGCCGTGCTGCCTGGGGCCTGGGCCCGCAGAGAGAAAAGCTGCCGTGAAGCTAAACCAGAATAAAATCTGCTTAAGCCCTTCTCCAGTTTTAAACATCTCCTCCGGCCGTTATGGGAAGCTTTCTTAGCAGATCACGTCTGCTTTTCACTCTTCCCTGGAGCAGGAATACGCCCCCGGTGTGCGCTGTTCACCTCTGCTGCGGTAGGATGGCTTTGTCTACACACCAGCTGTGACGTTCTAACCCTGAACAGACTCTTGGCTACGAGCATGCGAGTTCCTGTTCTGCCGTACCTGACCTGACCGTTGGCAGGGCGGCTGCCGGTACCTAGGGCTTGGCAGCAGATTTCCCTCGCTCGCTGAAAACGAAGTGTGTTAGCTATCGTGTCAGGAAAGAGAAGAGGGCAATTCTCGGACTCGTTGAACACTGCTCTGGCGAGGAGCGAATCGTGAGGCGTTCAGCGATTAGATGAAGCGAGCGAGCTTCTGCGGGAACTTGATGAAATACACGGTGCAAGAAGGAGCTTTCCCCTGCGAGATCTTTCTTTGAGGTCTCACACGGTGAAGTCAGCACCTGTAGGTGCTGACAGGGACTAAGAGTAGCTGACTTCTGTTTCCTTTGTTCCCTGCAAAAACACTAAACCAGCCTAGGATGGTTCGCTGCAGTAATCGCTGTGGTGAGGCTTTCCAGGGCATGAACTGGTAACTTCCGTCATTCCAGTTCTTTGTGAGCAAAGGGATCATCTAGTTCCATAGAACTGGAGGGGAGAGAGAGATCTGGTGCAGTTCCTGCTGGGTGAAGGGAGCTGCATGAGGGCGATGCCCTCGAGGTAGGAATAGGGCCAGCGTGGTGGGCCTGCATCCTCTCTTGGTGAGGTGGGTGCTGCAGGGCACATCCCAGGACCACTTTTCTTGGGGAAAGAGCCAGCCTTCTGCACAAGGATCCAGAGAACTGTGACATGAAACAATTCCATCACCCCCCAGAAGGAAGTAGGAACGAAGAGCAAGAGTGAGTTATTGCAATTCCAACCAAGACCCTAGAAAGTAGCTGCAGGATAAAAGCAAATGCTAACGAGCCAAAGAAAATGGCTGTTAAGGAAACCTCTTAATGCAGGATAACAGTTCTCCCCCTGGATGCAGCCAGAGGTAACAGAATGGCTGCTGTCGGTCAGACCAGAGGTGTCTGCACAGCCCAGGGCCAGGACATGAGCCATTGGCCGTGGCTGAGGAACGAGCACAAGAGCAGGACACGGATGTAGCGACACCACGTTGGAATGCGGCTGCTTGGTACAGCTTGCAGCTCGGTAACTGGGAAAAGGATGCGAGGTCTTCGTTAGTTATTAAGCCTCTTGATCAGTTTGGCCAGTTGCCTTTTAAGCCAACACGCCTTTTACCAACCACAGCACTTCCTGTTCCTGAAAGGGGAAGCACTGACTCATCTTTAGGTTTGGGCTGGCCAGCTGAGCGTTTAGTTTACAACCACTGACCAAAAGGCAAATAAAACTGCTTCTGATACTCACGGGCACACAGAAGTCCAGCCTGTTCCCTCCTCTTACCTTGCTCCTGCTCCCCTTCCAGGAACAGCTTTGTTCCTGTATGGCAGTTTGCATTAACATTACTCTCCAAATCCTAGTTCCACACATCTTCAAGTTTCCTTCTTCCAACTGCAAAACCACCCTATCACCAACTTCCCCTTGGGGCTGTGTTGGCAGGACAATTAAAAGAAAAGCCAAACCACTAAATGTTCTTTTCAGCTTAAATTTTGAGGGCAAAACTTCAAGCAAACTACTTTGTTTAGACAAAAAACCCCATTAACAGAACATCATTTGAGTAGTTTAATTATAGTACACCTCATGCTGAGCAAGTAGCAACAGATAAACTTAAATTACTGATCAACTACTTCAGCATTTTAAAAGGATGGAAGAGCTTTTTGAAGATCTTTGTTAAAGAAATGACTCAGACAACACCAAACTAAAGCATCAATCTTTATTTATAAAGTAAATTACAAAATAGAGAAGGTAAACTTAGTTAATTTTAGCATCTGAAGGTGGTTTTCTTTGAATACACAGACACCCTAAATCAAAGTTTCCTTTATTGATGTCTTTACCCAGGTAATAGAGCAATCATTTCCTTGGTTAGTTTTACAAACCTCTGACAGGAGTGTTTTAAAACACCAAATTCTCCCTACCCTGCAACGTAAACGTTTCAAAAATAATTACCTGTCATGTTAACTGACAACTATTTCATAGCTTGTGGGTTAACTGCACGCAGCTGCATTGCTTCGGGGCTCTGTGAAGGCCACCACCACTTCTGAATGGACACTCTCAATTGTTAAATGATCAGAGACAGTAAAGGAGTAACTCATTAATGCCCTCATTTTGCACTGGCTCTGAACACTCGTTAACAGCAGCAGTGTAACGCGAGGCAATGATGCAAACGTGACATCTCCCTAAAGGGTCGGGTGCTTTTATTGCTCTGTCAGGAGAACAGCTACAGGAGGCCCAGAGAGGCTGTCACAGTGCGAGACTTCATACAGTTCTCTTGCAGGGGAAAGGTGAGGGGGAAATTTGCTCAGGACACGGCTCTGCGCTGGCTGCTCAGGGTGCTGCACGCCCACATGGAGTATTTTTGAGTAAGCTAACTTCCAACATCTGGTTTAGGCCAAACTAATACAGCTCGTTACAAACTCTCTCACACTATCACTTCACCTGCTCTCCCCATCCTCCAGATTAAGCTTTCTACCTCCTACCCTCATCTACCTAGGGCAGGATTAGGGAGAAAAACCAACCCACCCCAAAACCATATTGGGTCAAACTGTTCCTTATTTAAAAGGTTTGGTACTGAAAAGCTGAACTTCAGTGGCTCAAATGAGCGTAGAAAGGTATGTGCATCCTTGGTATGGCTGACGTGGGCAGGAGCAGTAAATTCAAACCACCCCTCCAACAGAAATTTAACTGCTACATTCAAAGGTTTTCCTTGAAAAAAAACCCAAAACCTAAAGTAAATTAGGTGTGCTGAAAAGATTCCATTAAAATACATCTAATTACAGTGCACAACGAACCGCACACACATTAGCCATGTCTGCAAAACAGCAACGCTTGCCTGACAGGTCGTCGTAGGGGAAACACCCCAAAGCCCCGCGCCGCCGTGCCCCAGAGGGAGAAGGCAGGAGGCAGCAACAGGAGGCAGTAGCTAAGGGCAAGCAGGAGATTAGATGAGGGTCAAGAGCTGTTGAACTGGATTGACGTAGTGTGTAAGATTAAAAGAAAAAAGCTGATGGGTCAAACTTCTCCTGCATGTAAAAAAAACCACAGTAAAACCAGCAACTGCGGCAGTCTGTAGTGCGATCCTCGATGTCAGTAACCAGCTAGTATCGCCACACGAACATGGAAGGTGAAACCAATGTGCTCAAAAACTAGTAGTGTCAAAGCACCGTTTCCCTACCAAACTAGGTTCTCTCTCCCACCAGGCAGGCAGGTGATTCAGCTGTATGATGTGTACAGCCAGCACCGATGCACTGAACCGAGACTTGCAACGCCCGTGTAGCTTTAAGGAGAAAAGTGATTCCAAAAACACAAAGCTCATGTACAGGACACCAAAAAGCAAGTCCCTGCTTGTGGTCTATCCACTAGTATTTGCCTCATTGCACGATTTTCAATATTTAAGGTCATCCAATACTTGGTTTCCGTACCTAGTCATTCTTTAATCCACTTACTAAAATCATCTATTTTTCCTCTTCCTATTAAACACATTATTCATGGCTCAATCAAGTATAGAGTATTCTGGCTGATTTTAGTATTTGGGGGAGGAGGGGGACACAAAACCCTAACCAGGTGCTGCCTGCAGTTATTCAACTCCTAGCTGGTTTTCCTTACAGATTTATGTTACTATTAAAGTTCAAACATTTAGGAAAAGTCATTTTCAGAATACCTTGGAAGTTAAAATTGCAGTCGATACTGCAAACACATCAGGATCAAGAATAACTCATCATTATGAAGGAAGGCTCTTTCAGTTTTTACTGACTTTACACAGTTTTAGATCCAACTACACAGATAATGGATTATTTATTAGAAACTTCAAGCATATTGCTTTGAAAGCAGCTCCACAATCTGCTGAGTATACTAACTCCTGCCCTTTCAATCACCTTTTACTTGGTATTCACTACTTAGTATGTAAGGCTTACAAGTGGTATGGAAGTCTGGAAAAGCTGTAGTGGTTTTATGTCGGATTGCTTGAAAAGACAGTTCTACAAAGCTAGTTATGCATGTGAAACGACCATGCTTTTGCATGGGAAAATATCCAGCTATTCCTGAACACTTACATTAACCGATAGACAACTGATTTTACTTTACCTTTTCTATTAAACAAAACAGCAACAAAACCCAACAATGCGTCGTGTCAAACGCAGAAGAAACCCACCTGTTTTACTGCTGTCCCTAAGAGCTACGCATGAAGATTTATCCGGGACAATGCTACGTTGTCCTTCAGCTCCCCTCACATGTAAGTCTGCAAGGTTTCAACAGGCTGCTCGTAAGAACACAGGTTGGTTATCTAGGCATACAGCTCCAACCCACCCACAGAATACATGGGCTTAACAGTCTTACGTCTGCAAAGTTTATGGTCACATGTACAGCTATTAAATAATGGATTCTAATTTAAAATAAAGGGCTACTAGCTTCGTTTCCCTCTTCTAGCTCTTCCACATGTCATAAAACACAGTCAACAGAAACATAATCATGTAACAACATAAAGAAGTATTGAGGTCAGAAGAGCAAAAAGACCTTTTTTTCCCTAGCATCTATGAATGGAATGATTTCAGTTCATTACCAAAAGCATGAATTTCATCTCTTACTGTAATACTTCACAACAAACGCAAACAGCAGTTTCTAATCGCTGGGGGTTTCAGTCTCTGCTGGACCTCTAATCAGCCTTCGTATTCCCCTCTTCCCCGCAGGACCCTTCGGCTTAGCAAAACTTTGTTTGTGAGCATGTTGTTTTGGGTGAACCTCTTCATAAAGGAAGTCAGCAGTTAGCTCATCGCCATCATCTATTTCAATCTAGGGAAAACAAACAAACAAATAAACCCAAAAGACATTTCTCGTATTCATCTTAAAGACATATGTAAAAACACACAGAAATTTTGCTGAAGCTCTACGTGCTATATTAAAGCCATATGTGCAGTAATGTTCAGAGGCCAGCATGAGATGTTCCCCACCTTGTGCCTAACACCCTCAGCAATCCTAGGTAGTTTTTCTGAGAATCCACTATACTTCTACCAGTCTTACGTGTGGTTTGACTTAATTATTTTTCCTGAAATATAAGCACAACTACACAGTACATAATGTCAGGAAACCTCCTCTGTCCCCAGTTTTAGCATAACGTGCATGTGGACAGACGTTTTACAAGGGCCTGTTGCAATAGGACAAGGGGTAATGGTTTTAAACTGTAGGAGGGCAGATTCAGACTAGGTGTAAGGAAGAAGTTTTTTTACAGTGAGGGTGGTGAAACACTGAGCAGGTTGCCCAGAGAGGTGATTGATGCCCTATCCCTGGAAACATTCAAGGCCAGGCTGGACAGGGCTCTGAACAACCTGATCTAGTTGAAGATGTCCCGGCTTATTGCAGGGGGGTTGCACTAGGTGACCTGTTAAGGTTCTTTCTAACCCAAACTATTCTATGATCCCATGATTCTAATACTAACTATGAGTACATTCCATGCAGGAAACAAGTGCTTGTTTACTCCTCTGTAAAGTAACTTCCTTCATAAGAGATAAGAAAGCAGCATGTCGTCTTTCAGAACTACAATTTCCTTTCCTTATTCTCCCCTCTAAAATAAAAACTTTTCATTGTCCCAACATAATCTCCACAGTTTAAGGATGGAAACATTTCACTAGAACGTGCTTTAAACACGAACTGTAAAAGCAATGTGCATACGTCTCTTGGGAGGAGGTACAAGCAGCTTGTATCATTAGCTGGCTACTGCAACTCATCTGGTATTCAAGCCAAGGAAAAGTTGAAACAAATGTAATGAACGAAAGGCTTGTTTCGGTTGTAAAATTTAAGCATATAAACCTGAAGGGAAAGAAAATACTGTTCTCAAGCCAAAACCCACTGGGATTTTTCAGGAATTTAGAATTCAGAGAAATGCTTTGGCCCTGCTCTGCTGAGCATCCAGCACTTCATGGCCTGCCAACCACAGCACCCGAAGGACTGGCCAGCCACGGTACTGCTGTAACAAGCACATGCGTCAGAACTGTGTCGACAGGAATTCCAGGAGTCACAGTGTGCATCCATCTTGTTGTAGAAAGGAATTGCATATAAAAATCCATACTGATGATTACTAAGTCATGTCGCTATGGTAAAAACTGTTACTATTAACTCTGCTATTTTGTAGGTAGACATTACCCTCCCCAGAAACCAAACCTGAAAGTTCTTCAGAACGCACAGCCCAAGTGTTAAGAACATAACCGTAGGTCACGTATTCCACAAATGGGCCATTCCTATGGTCTCGGCTCTGGAGGCAAGAAGCTCTTTATGCACAGTCACCGTGAAAAGATCAGCTTACTTGCAAATCCTTGTTTGCCCCATCAAGGGCTCCTAAGATAGCAGTTTCAGCTCCAGATCTGCAGCTTGAAATTATTTTGAAAATCCTTAAATAACCTTGGCGTTATAGGAATTTAGTGTGCAACAACAGCAATGTGTTGTGGTTCAAAATACAACAGGCCTTTTAGTATGAAGTCATGTTACTTGTAAACAGTCCTTCAAAGTATTCTCAAATACTCCCTTGATGCACAAGGATTATGTTTATTAAAGCGATGAAAATATAAAAATTATGAACTAGAATAAAGGTTCCATGACTTAACTTTCTATCTGAAGCTTTATCAAAAAGTATTTCTTGTTCAGAACAAACCTTAATAGTTATAAAACACTTTCCATTGTTTACAGAAGGTGGTGGCAGAGACGGTTAGAGATTAAGTGGGGAACAGAGGATGAAGAAAATACCAGTATACGCAGTGTACTTACCTTTCTAATTATCTGCATCCACAACTGTCTTTCTACAATTTCTAACAGCGGACTTTTGCAGCTAGAGTAGAGCATTCTTTCTCGTATACTGCAGGTATACCCTGGCATCGAGTAGATGAAAACTGCAGGGGAAAAACGGCACAAATCAGACCATAATGACACTCCATCAAAACCTATATCAAAGTCGTTTACAGCAGAGAGGCATTGCAAACCAACTGTGCTCCCTGAAAGGGAAAAATATAACACCATTCTGGGTCTTCTTTTGCTTCAGCAAGTGTCTCATGCCGAACGGAGGATCAGAGAACAGCCAGGATCTTCATGCTGTCACATGAGAACGGATTTATGGGTGTTCAGAAGGGATAGCTCACCACTTTGTAAACATAAGGACTCTTCAGAAGTCAGTTTCACAACCAAATGACTCTGAGATTTATGCTCATGCTGACAGACAGATTACTTTTATGACACATCTTTCTCTCTGCCTCAAAATTACTGAAGTACTTAAAACAAACCAATGAAATTTCATCTTGGGAAATTTTCTCATACCTATGGATTCCAAATAGTCTCCTTCATGGGCATGCTTGTACAGGAAAAAGTGGTAACGCGCAGCATCCTTTGGAATTCTTTTTGGCAAGTCCTTAAGTTCAGTATGAAGTGTGTTGGCCAAAATAATAGTTTCATTTTTCATATCAATTTGCTGTTAACAAAGCAAACCTGAATGTAGTTAACAGACAGAAAGCAAACCAGAGAACATGACAGGATGGAAAAAAAATTTGAATTAAACTAATACAGAATGGTAATTTATCAGTGTATGTCATCGATGCACATTGTTCAATGTGTGGGTGATCTATTTATAGTCAATATTATAAAATAGGGAAAGTATTTTATACTTGCCAGCTGTACATAATTCAGTTTCTTGTTTTTCAAATTCTCCAAAGCCTGAATAGCTTCTTTAGCTATAGGGAATGCCACTCCTTGCAGTGTTTGATGCTTGGTATCTACACCAACGTCCGTCTGTACCTGGAACACAAGTCAGTCGAGATGCAAACGGAAACCTCTGCAAGGATTCATTTGGTTTCACACAATAACCGACAATGCTTTGCGTATGGTTACAGGCAGAGTTACCAGTAGCCATTCTGTGGGTAAACTACCCTAAAGCATCGCCTCTGTACACAACAGGTTTCCATTTCTAAATTTACAGGCCATGTTTGCTTGCTGTCTCTGAAACAGCTAGCTTTGCAGAGCCAACAGGTTCATCAGAGGGAAAACTGGCTGAAGTGTCAGTGAAGAAGCTCTAAGTTAAATTCTGGTGTAAACATACAATAAGCCAGGAGGAAAGAGCTTGATTTTCATATACTTTTGAACTGAAAATACTGCTTACAAACCTCATTGTATCTTGAAAAATGTTAGATCAAAAACATTAAAATGTCCTTTCTAGGGAGTCAAAATGTTAGGAGGAAGAGAGAGAAACTATTTTATGAGAAAATCTGATCCTGAAGGAAAAGCAACTTCCCTCCCTCCTGCTTTAATATCCTCCCTCCAAAAGCCTATACCAAAAAGAAAGCAAACAAAACAAACCAACCCTTTAATTTTTGATTTCTAGAAGGTCTAACACAAAGTGAAAAAAAAAAAAACAAGGTAACTGCAAGCTAGAGAACTGTTCAGAATCCAGTTATGTTAGTAACCAAGTATTTGAGAGAAAACAGTTATTTTAAAGCCATTTTCATGAATTTATGTTTATCTTAACACTCATGCAGTTTCTCTCAAAATAAGGTGTGGCCTCCAGTTTTCCCAAGTCTGAACTTATTGTCCAAGTATTAGCTTTGTCATTATCTGTCCAGCCTGACCCGGAATGTTGCCAGGGATGGAGCATCTATCACCTATGGGCAGCTTGTTCCAGTGCTTCACCACCCTCACTGTAAAAAATTTCTTCTTTGTATCTAGTGTGAATCTACCTTCTTTTAGTTTAAAACCACTACCCCTTGTCCTAGCAGTGCAGGCCCTGCTAAAATGTCCATCCTCATCTTTTGCACCCTTCACGTACTGGAAGGCTGCAGTAATGTCTCCCCGGAGCCTTCTCTTCTCCAGGCTGAACAAGCCCAACTCTCTCAGCCTGTCCCCATAGGAGAGGTGCTCCAGCCCTCTGAGCATCTTCGTGGCCTCCTCTGGACTTGATCCAACCGGGCAATATCCTTCTGAAGTTGGGGGCTCCACTGCTGGATGCAGCGCTCCAGGTGGGGTCTCAAGAGAGCAGAGTGGAGGAGGAGAATCACCTCCCTCGACCTGCTGACCACGCTGCTTGCTACGCAGCCCAGGATATGGTTGGCTTTATCTAGGGGGAGAGGGAAACTGAGGAATGACTTAATGGCTTTTCTCTGCCTTCCCCACACAATCTGTAGGGATATCAGAACGAACTACTAGATAGCAGCTGGTGGTTCTTTACACAGTCCTTTGTCAAGCTGTGGAATACACTGCCATAGGATCTGTAACCAACGAAAACTTGATGTGGATTTAGAAAAACAACAATCCTAGATGATGGATGAAAAAGCCATTAAGAACAATTACATAGTAAGACATCAACTCTTGCTCAGGAAGATCCCTACCTGCAAATGCTGAGGAAACAGAAGAGTATTCAAGGTATTTATCACTGCTGCCTTGCCCTGCTCTTACACCATCCCTAGATTTCCTGTGTTCTTCATTCAGGGACTTGACGGCAGACTAGGTGATCCTTTAATCTGACCCAGTAAAATATTTCTGAGAGTAATTATGAAAGAATATACATATAGAAAACTATTTTTTTTAATCTGATTTAGTTTTCTGACTAATTACAGGCTTCATAATGGTGGAAACAATGAAGAGAGAAATAACCTAAGTTCATGTCTTGGAAGATGATTCAAACAAAGCCAAAATGGCAGCAATCTACGGTTTATTTATCTCTGAAAAGCACAGTAATTGCTGCTGAAGTTTCATAACAGCACATAAGGTTTTAGTCTGCATGAATCAGCTGTTAAACACAACGTATGTAGTGCATAAAAGATAATACCAATAGCAGAAGTGATCATCAATCCCACAGGAATTTTACATTCATTAGTGGTTTGGTTTTTTTAAAAGCTGTTCAAGTAAAATGCAGTGTTTGGTGATGATGAGTGTGTTTCTACATTGGATTAATCGATATTAGACAGGGAAAATAACAAAAGACACCACTGGTGAAAAGAAAAGTCAATAAACAAAGTTGGAGCAAAAGCAAGGTACAGAGCTGCATTTAACACGATGGTTTGCTGGCATCCAGCTGCAGAAACAAACCGTATTTCAGACACATGTACCATGGCTGTAAAATACAAGCCTAAAGAGCAAGTAAGATCAGCACATGACCCATTTTAAAACATGTCTGAACACAAAAAGTTATCAAGTGAAGGAAAAATGTGGGAAAATAATCCTCTGAAGCCCTTCAGTCACTAGCTAGCTGGCAATCACCAATTA
Organism: Eurypyga helias; assembly: GCF_000690775.1. Classification (NCBI taxonomy): domain Eukaryota; kingdom Metazoa; phylum Chordata; class Aves; order Eurypygiformes; family Eurypygidae; genus Eurypyga; species Eurypyga helias. Next base: position 22,667 of record NW_010261378.1, read on the forward strand.
TTTGGGTAAAGGCATTTGTTAGAGGTTTTTCTATAAAGCACTTGTAGCAAAAGCAAATCAGTCTCTTAAAAGGACCAGCTAGCTACTTGTTTTGGATTTCTGTTTTATTTTTACTGGAATTCCATTATTTCCTCTCAGTCTTAAAGACAAATGCGTTGGTGCTGGAAGCAAAGTACATTGCCTAGGGATAAGGCTCCTGAAATATTCCTGGCAGTAATTCGCTGCAACCAGTGCAGGTTTGTGCTTCCTCTAAAATTTCTGCCCCCATGAGAAGTGTACATAGGCAATCACAGAATGCTGGAGGTTGGAAGGCACCTCCAGAGAGCCTCCTATCCAACCACCCTGCTCAATTAGGGCCACCTAGAGGCAACTTCCCAGGTCTCTGTCCAGGCGGCTTTTGAATATCCCCAGGATGGAGACTCCACAACCTCTCTGGGAAACCTGAGCCAGTGCTTGGTCACCCTTCCCAATGCAGCTTATCCAGTGATATTAAAAGCATGTCAAGGGCCGAAGCTCTGCAGTTGCAAGGTGTCTGAATCAGACACTCGGCCTTGCAAGCTCACCAAGATGATGCCATTTCAACTGCGGCCATCACTGTCATCCTGTAATCTCAACTCTTGGAGAGAGAAATTTATATTCTCATCCACTCAAACTTTTATTTTCTGTTCTGCCCTTTTTTACCCTAGAAAGGGT
>NW_010261378.1:23382-32683 GCF_000690775.1 Eurypyga helias
GCTTCCCACCCATGCTCAAAGACATTGTAGGTACCTCATTAATCTTAATTTGTCGAAGTTCCTCTTCTGCCGCAGTCAGAGGTGCAGGGGAGGACTGTGATATCAAATATTTTTTATATCCATTCAGTGAAACATCATCCTGAAAGCACAATACCAATATTAATCATTTTTGATAACAGATGTTTTCTTTAAAGATGCTCTATGCAGCATAAAAGCAGCAGTTACTTCCCATGCAGTTTCAATGGATTTTATTTGAATGGATTACAAGTGTGGGTGCATTTGCAAATTCAGCTCACCCTCCTGTACAGCAGGATCCACTGGGGTGCTCTTGAACTCAACTGTACCATAAGCAGCACTTCCACAAGAAGTCCCTAATTACCTTGCTAATTCAAAAATTAGCATAAATGAAGACAGTGTGCTTGAAGTTATTCAGCCTTCTTGGACAAAACCTTACAGAATTGCCACAATTCTAATAAATAACGATAATAATATTAAAAAAATTTCTTATAAAATCTGCATGCTCAGACTGGTAGCTTATTGTTAGCTTATCTCCCTGAAAGATGGGAGACAGAAATTCTACCTCAGGACAGGGAGTAAGCACATGATACTGCAAATAATTTAGGACGCAAAGTCACAAAATTGGTGAATTCTGATAACCAGTTTGGGGAATTTGTTAATATCTCAGTATCAGTTCTGGCCCTCTCCAAAGCGGTTGATACCAGAGGCAAGTACTGTTGTGTTTTTATAATTAAGGTGGTTACCAGAAAAAGGCAGGATTTCATGCAATCAGATGAATGTGATCTTATACTGAAGTCCTGAGGAGAAACAGAAAACTCTTTAGCTCTTCCCTTTCTGAAAGAGACAGACCTTCATAAATACAATTTCAGTGCCAATATTCCAGTACATCTTGCAGGAGCCCTGAGGTATTGAGATTAACACAGGTGAAGTAGCAGGTGGGACCATAACCAGGTTCCACCAGGATAACAGAGCTGGTTGCAACTAAACCACCCTTGCATCTAACAAAATAAAGGCAGAGCAACCCACTGCATGCTGACGATCAAGATTCTGCGTGAGGTTTGCGACTTGAATACTTTGAAGCAGCTGTGATTTTCACACCGATGAACATTAGAGGCCACCTACAATTAAGCAGCTTATAAAGACACTAAACCCAACAATTTAAGAGATATATTAAACTGTAATATAATGGACTTGGAAAAAGCGAGTTACATGGACTTCATCTTCTAAGTGCCCCAAACACATTCTGAGGTAACAGTAATAGACAGATGCAATGCTCCTTCCTTACAACTGAGGTGGAAGCCGAGCTCAGACTTGCATCTAGACCTACAACTTGCAGCCCAAATTCTACATACTACACAGACTGCTCATGCTTTGGTGCAAGTGGCAGTGAGAGATTAGTTGACTGAACAGGCAAGATAAAAAAAAATAACGACCTCCACCAGTAAAGCCTCTTAGCAACTGTTACCTATTTCTCTAGGTTTGTTAGTGTGCTTGATAGGATAATGAAGCCCCCATCACAGGTTAATGCTGAATGTAACAAGTTATTTACTTGGTGAGCAGCACAATTATTAGCTTCACATCCTTATGGACTTGTCTATCCACCACAAAAGCCCACGTCTCTTCCGCAGGTTTTTCTCACTACAATATCCTCTATTCTTTCAATAGTGACAGTGCTTTGGTTCACATTTGTACATACAATGATCTAATTAACAGGCCAAACAGAAGATGACTGCTGCACTCTGTCTTTGCTGAAGGAGGACAAGTGGAATGATAATTTGGATCTCTAAGTAATCATCAGTTCTCATAAAAGCTGTAAGAATTCTATATCTTTGGGAACTCCAACTTGTATTTCTTTAAAATTGGTAATGGATTAAAAAGTCAAGACTGCCTGATTATCTGACTGATAAACAGGCTGACATCACAACCATGTAAGACTTATTTCCCCAAGAAACCCAGGTAGTACAAGCACCTCATATTTCCTTACATGCACAGCACTTGCAGGCTTTTCAACATCCCACAGAGGATTGTTAAGTTTCATACATGCACCTTCCACTTACCTTACAATAACCAGTCAACTATTAGTATTACCACTGAACAAATCAGTAGCTACTCAAATTCTGTTTCTATAAGTTAAGATGGCAGCCATGGACTCGAGTTACATTTTATGGTCAAATTCTAAAGAACTGACAGCTTAATACCCTTGGTTTAAGATAAAAACATTTGTTTTCAGATGTTAATGGATTGCAGATAGCTGTTCTAGCCCAATTCCAATTCAGAACCATGCATCCAAAATGTCTTGTGTATACAACTGGCCTGAAAAGTTAGTGTTAGAGCTTTTTGAGGATTCACATGCAGGCAGTGACAACAACAGATTCTCCTATTATTCCTAGATTATTTAGTTTTCATAGCACCAACTTCTTAGCCTGAAATTGTTAAATACAATTAATTACTTGTTCAAATGAGAGAAAGTACATTTTAACATTGGAATAATACACATAGCTTTTAATTCTTTTTTCCTTAATCAAAAAAGAGCAGAAACATCACAAACTCCTATCGGTAACATCAGCTACTGTGTTTAGTTTTTAAAGGCAGTGTGCCGACTTTAAAAAGAAAAACGTACCTGTACTGTTCCAAATACTTCATCCTTAATATGACCGCCTCCAAATTCTTTCTTAAGTGTTGCCCGGGTTGCCGCATACAACATTTTTTGACGAACCTAGCATATCATAAAACAGTGTTGGTTTGGGTTCTCTCTTCTTTTTTCCTCCTTTGGTGTACACAGAGAATCTACCACGTTGGTGGACTAAGTCCATTAACAAACACCTTTCTTGAACCAATACTTCAAGTGTTGAAACTGCATTTTGAAGGTGCAATTCCTAACACAGAATAAGCTTCATGGAATAAGCTCTGGATCACGATACTAACAGACGCTACTGAATTCCCAAGGGCATGATGCTATGCATTACTATCAACGTAATTCCAAAACTAAATTGCAGCCTTAGTAAGAGCATGAGCTTTTTTTTAAGTAAAAAACAAACAAACAATAAAACCCCACAATGTAATCTTTGCTAATTTTAAATGGGAAAATTCACAACTGCTTAGATCTTTTGTCACTGTTTTGTGTCCATTAGATTTTGATTTGATAATGACTCCAGATTGTTTTGGTTCACCTACACAGTGGAAAAATGAAATTTTCTGGAGGCAGAAGATCTAGTGATGATTGCTTCCTATCAACTTGTCTCTAACACAGTCACTTATTCCTCTCTCAACAGTCCCATCTTCCCACCTTATTTCACCATCATGCCATCCTCACCACAATACTTCACCTTTTCCACCCAGCCTCTTCTATGCACTCCAAGTCTTGGCCTCTTTACTGTTTCCTAACTGCTAATGAAAGTAGTAGGAATATGGGAATACCTTTACTTTCTGTCTTCCCTTATCACACATTCCCAGAACCTGTACACAGTATCCTAGTTTCTCCTAGAAATCCTGAACTCTAACCTCAGATCCCCTCAGTGTTCTCTAACTACTGACTAAGAAACAGCATATTCTGTGGCAAGTGACAGATCCACAAATGCCAGCTGGGCAGCCAGCAAGCCAAACAGAATAAACAGCTTGAGCTCACACGATAATCCTTCTGTCTATGAAAACACCCATTGAGATTTCTATCCTATATCCCTCCATAAATTTTCAGGAAACACTGACAGAAAGATAGACAAACAAACAGGGCAACAACATTGTCCAGCTTCCTCCGGTCAGGCTAGAAACAAACTGGATCAGCTGCACTCCCCATCTAGACCCACTGATACTGCTCCTCAATCAGCTTCGAGATGTTTTCCCAGTTTTATTGGGAGGAAAGTGGGGAATGCTTCATTCCTCAAATCCTCTTCGTATCTAGGATTCCGACCGAATGGCACTGTTGAAAAATCATCAACATGAAGAGTCTGATGACTGTTACTTACAGGAGAGTGATCAGGTGACCATGCAATGAAGATCCATTCATATCCTTGAGCATTCTGAGAGTCTAATCTGTATAATATATAACACGGTTGCTTGTCTTCAAGAAGGGGAAGGATAAAGGAATCATAATCCTTTTCCCATGATCCAACTGGCCGCCTAGAGGATCCCACAATAAGCTGCTCTACAACCAATAACGAAAGCTACAGGTTAGCAACAATACAGTTAATACTGTTTTTCCAAATTAGCAATTACAATGAACAGTTAATCTTTCATAATCATGTCCACAAGAATGGAAGTGAAGAACAGTCAGTGTGAAAGCAGGTGAATTCCTACAAATTCCTACAAAACCGTTCAAACCCTAACTTACTTTAACCCAAATACAGATAGTTGAGAAGTAATGTGCTGGTTGTCATCAAGCTCTTTGATCTGAAGGGGTAAGACTGATGTTAGTGGTTTTAGCACAGTGTACACAGTAGGGAAATAAAAACAGTCTTCTGCCAGTTAGTTTCTTTTTAAATTGGAGTACTTAAGCACAAGATGAGAGTAAGTTTTTACATTTTAGAATTAGAACTATTGATGCTCTTGCTGCAACACATTAGTGTTTGTACTCACTGTAAGGCATCAATATCTCAGTTATACAATGAAAATGGTTTGGAATTAATATGCTTTGACTTGACTATGTATCCAGATAAACCTCTTTCTAATACAGCTTCATAATTATGGGGTATTTAAGTGACTGAAGTTGTTTATGTATAATTGGCTTAAGTCTGTATGGAATACTTCAGATGAGATCTAATTATGTGAACGACTGTAGCAACAAGATTTTTCTCTTATTTATAAATCACATCTCAGCTTCCAAAGGAAATTATTATTAGTCTTTCAAAACATTTCTCAGCTTTCCAGTAAATACTAGCCCCCCACAACCAACATAGAAATACCTTGTTTAAAAGGGATCCTACAAGAGTTTGAAGACCATCATAGTAGCTAACATACAAAATATCTTTTCAGAGTCTAGGAGCTAACTTCTAAAACTCCAGATAAAAGTACAACAGTATAAAAATGCCTCAACAGTAAAGCGTTCAGAGCAAGGCATGCGAACAGCTTGGAGAGGGTGTTTGGCCCTTCTCTGAATTTGATGCTAAGTAGCTGAAGCTGTACACCCAGACCGGAGTATTCGGAATATATTGCCAATTCTGAACTCCAGGTGACTTTATACTCACTTGGATTTAAGATGGAAAAATACAGTCAGAAGAACTCTATTGCAAACCTCTTCTCTTACTGGTTCAGATTAGCAGAACTCAATTTGACTATTATCTAAGGACAGTTGCTGAAAGCTCCTGCAGACAGACAAGGCAACTGTCCGTCTTCCAGTATGCTGGGAGTTTGAGAGGTTTGTTTTTGAACTGTGGAAAACAGTATCAAAGATCGGATTCTGCTTCTACATACAGACAAAATGCATATATATGTATACACACACAGAAAAAAAAAGAAATGTCTTCCATTTATGTCTTATTTCTAGGCTTTGTTTCATATTAAAATGTAGCCTACACACAAAAGCATATTGTTATTATACCTTGCATTTGCTACCTTGTGCTAGTGAGACTTTACCACAGTGACCTGCCTAAAACATGACCATTGCCACTTCCTTAAGGAAAGCAATATTAAAATCTCAGAAGACTTCCTAAGAAAAGCAAACACAAGGTAGCAGTAGGTTATTTACCTAACAATAAAAGTGTATGTGTGTATGTACATGTACATACATGTACCCTTCTCCAGCTAACAGGTATCTCTCAGTGTACCGTAAACGAATGGACTCTAGAAAGGACTGAAAACCGAAGGTGGGCATTTGATGTATTTGAAAAGATGGACTAAAAGATGGAATGTCTTACACAGTCAACCCGCACTGCTGTTTAAAAAACAAACAAACCAACCCCAAAATAAAACAAAACCCCAAACTACTACGCATTTTATCTTGCGGTGTTTGCAGCCTTGATCACTTGCCAAGAAGTTCAAAGATCAAACCCAACTTCTGCAAGAAATGATGTAATTTTATAGTTATACCTATTCATGGGATTTAAGGAATGGTTTTACCTTTGAAAATTTGTATAGTTACAGATCTTTAAACATATTTTCCACATAGCCAGATTACTGCTTAAACTTCTGCTTTAACAGAACTGTCTGCATGCAGCTGACGTCAGTATAAAAGGCAGATAACATTTATACTTCATCTAAAGTGACTATCTGCCGTGTAAGAATCTGTTTAACGAAAGTAACCAAAGGTCCAAAACACTACACAAGTGTGGAATTTTTTTCCTCTACTCTTTCTTTAATAAAAAGATAAGATTAAGCTCATTTATATTATCCATAGGAAATACAGAGCAGTTCTTAGTAAAATATAAAATGACATTTGGAAGAAAAAACAAACAAACAAAAAAAAAAGGCAAAAATACAGTTGCATCGTCCTGAAAAGCTCAGTATCTCCAAAACTTCCCTTCTGCACATGAAACACCTTAGTAACATTAAGTTTTGTTTCGGTTTTTAAACAAAATGTGCAGGCACTAAAACAACTAGGAAATTATCTAAAAAAATTAAGAAAAAGATTACAATTTGACTAACCATTGTCAATGACTATCTTCAAAAGCCTGTACTGTCCATTTCTGGCTCCAACAAAGGTGTCTTTAACACTCCCACTAGCTGAAAAAAAGAAAATAAAAGTAATCAAATTAACACATTTCACTTCTCTAGGACAAAGAATATTCACAAAGGTAAAAATGACACTGGAACAGCATGCAACTGGCCCTTCCCTACAAAGCTGGACTGAAAAAGGAAGACATCATGTTCCCTCTGTGCTGCATACTGTTCCAGCCACCAGCATGCCACAGAAAGATGACAGGCAACGCTACAGAACAGCCCTGCTTTCTAGCATGCGTGCTAGAAATACGGTGAAAATTAAAGGTGACATCGCATCATCGCGCTCAGGTTTCAGAGTTAACCCAGCAACACAATAAAAATATGATGCATCTCAAATTACAATAGCTTTATGAAGCTTGCAGACTTAGTACAAACTTCCAGACAGAAACTTTACACTTGCCAGGAAAATGTTAGAGCATGTCTGGCGAAAGAGCCGGTCTTTCCCCAGGACACCTCTCTGAAGAGTACCAGTGAAGGCTCACGCCCACTGCTCATCTTTCACACCGCCTGACCTCCCTGTATGTATCTTGATGACACTGTTCAAATCCTGGTAGCTTTACAATTAATTTACAAAGTAGTAACTAAAAGTATTTTCAAGTGTCTGTAACTCACACTGACACTACACCGCAAGTGTGACAGACTCGCTTCCCTAAGCACACTGAAGAACTGTGCTTGAGCCATGTGAAGATCATCGCCTCAACTGCGCTGCTCAATAATCTGAATGCAAATCAGTTTAATTATCCCACAGATAGGGGGGTTGTACAGTATTTATTAAAGAACATGTACTGCAAGCTGGTACTTTAAGTAATCCCATGGCACATAGCATAGCACCAGCAAAACAAACATCAAACCAGGAAACAAATAAAAAGGATTATTTATAGTCAGGTTAAGGCCAACTGAACAGATGGTGAGATGGTATCCAGCAACGTTACTGCCCACACTCAAAACATTTCCAGTTTCTGCCCACTGAAGTGATGTCCAGGCCCATTCTGAAATTCCAAAATGGTGTGGGAGGGGAAAGGGATGTTCAACAAACTGAACTGTATCGGGTGACCAGTCCAACCCTAGCTTCATCCCAGTTAGCAGCTTCCCACAAACCAGTGCAGACCCTCGCTGAAATCTGCTGTCACCTTTTCCAATTGTCTCACCAGCTCACAAACACTGCACCACTTCCCAGACCTTCTGGTTCCCCCAAGGGCTTTGTTTTTTGCCCTCTCTTGTCTATGATCTTTTTGTTCTTGATTCTCTCATTTCAACCCTACACACCACAACAAGACCAAAAGGCAGCAGTCCCTGCACCAATACCAGAGCTGTGACAGCTCCTGAAGTAACGTTTTGTGACAAGATGTTTGAGAAACCATCTACCTATCAAGTGATGCACACTTTTTTTTAGATGCACACTTTTTTTTAAATTAAGATTTCAAAACTCACACCAGAGTGATACTATGCTCTACTAAAGCTTTCTGCATAGCAAAGATCTACAGAATTAAAATGTGTGGTTATTTCACAAATATTTTATAGGGAATATTATTTAAAGACTATTTAGAAGACCGTGAACATATTCTAGTGCGTTTTCCCCACAGCTCCACACGTTCTGCGACTTCCTACACTATTTATCTGCACTGGCCTGTTTGAAAGTCCAGTCCTTTTAGCAACTGCCTGGTACATATCACTGTCCCCATGACAGTGGGGACTGTTTCCAGAAAAGAGCAGCCCATGCTGCCAAATCTTGCAATTGTTTATGAGCGACAGTAGCCTGTTTGTAGCTCAAGCCAGCAATGGCACAAATGCTATCCCTCTTCCAAACTGCAGAAGCAGATGGTTTGCTCCAAACAGGACCCGCAATTAGTGCCTGTCGAAGCAGGATCCGTGCAGGAAAGCTAACGAGTTCTCTACAGCTCTCCTCAGAGGACAAAAGATTCTCAAAGACGTGAAGGAAGAGCAGCAAAAGAGGCTTAGCGACTCTCCTTGCCTGTGGTAAGCAACAGGATATTCTTCTGCTCCTCCCTCCAGCATTGCCAGAGGAGAGAACAAGGGAATGAAGAGCCACACGAACAGTTTTCCCCAGCCTGGGAAAAAAGCTATCCCAGATGCACCTCTAGCCTGAGAAGGGCTGAAGAACTTAAGCACCAGCTAAAAAACGAGCAAAGGGAAGGAGAAGAAGAGAGGGGAAAGGGTGCAGGCCAAACGCAGCCAGCGGACAAAAACCAGGGAATGTAAGAGCAGTTAAGAGCTGCCATGGCTGGGCCAAAAGTCACCTCCAACAATAAATATGGGAGAGCCGGCAAAGTACATGGTGCCAGTCACTGAACAAGAAGATTGCAGAAATCGAGACAGTAAAACCCGACCCCCCCATAATCCTGCAGTATAATCCCTGCTTAGCAATTCAGTGATCCGGGGGGCCATGGCAATACTGAGCAGCAATATGCTGTCTTCTGACTGCTCCTCACACCCTCCAAGGCCTGGAAACATGGGGGGAAAAATGGTTCCCCCCCACTTTTCCCCTCCGTGGCCTCCTGTGACGGGTTTGTCAATGAGCTTCCCACCCCGGGGGGTCCTAGTTCTCTCCAAGTCCCCCTCCGCTGTTCATCAGGGTTCCGCTACAGCGACCCTCGGCATTTCCCGTGCCGTC
>NW_010261379.1:0-13768 GCF_000690775.1 Eurypyga helias
AGATCCCTCTGAAGAGCCTCCCTAAGATGTACCCAGAGAACTGTTCCCCATGCTCAGGGAACACTGACATCAGCATTTATCTGCACCAACTGCCTCTCATTTCTGTGTATTCTCCAGAATCCAGCAAAAAAGTGGAATCTTGAAACTTGATTTTCCAAAATTGGGTCAAATCTGTGCCAAAACCAAAGCAAACATTAATTCAGACCAGAAAACTCAATCCTTAGGGTAAAACATTTCATCATTTTGAGACACTTTCAGCTCCACAGTACCTAATCATAATCCTAAACCAACGCTACAATGACATCAAAACAACCTACCAGTACAGAAAACGAAACGTCGGTTTCGACCCCTGTTGACAGCAGCTTCTTCTAATGCTGTGATCAATAAGCTGGATTCTTGACTCTTTCAATATCTAAGTCCCTAACAGAAATGCTAAAAAAAATATTACGAAACTTTCAATTCGGCAGCGGGACTGACCATACAACAAAAGTCAGTATGAGGCACTGGTCTCTAACAACATGGTTTTTCCTGAATTCTGTGACCTGTGATGAAGGGTAAAAGGAGCTCTGCCACCCTAACCCTCAGCAAAACCCCTCACAGAGGTAACAGAGCTTTTGATTTTGCAAAAGCCAGTATCAGGAATACCGACACCTGCCCTTTTAACACATCCCCTCCGTTTACAAGCTCCTTCTGGAGGGCTTGTTCCACAGTGGACTCTTTACACAATCTAGCAAAGATTAAAACGTCTATTTTTTTTTTTTGCTCAACTAACAGATTTTATGGAAAACTGTCCAAAGTTTTGCACAAACATAATATGGCTTGCTATTGTTCTGGATTAAGGCTTGACCAGCAGGACTGTGGAGATGCCTCTCGGATCTTACCGTGGCTGGGAGCTTTGTTTTGTTGTTTGTGTTCCTGATACTCACAGAAAACAAGTAAATAAAAACCTGCATCATGCCCTGACAGTGGTAACTCAGCTCATGCTCACAAGCAGCATGAGCTCCTGAAATGGGAACGGCGAGGCGGCGTAAGCCAGGGCGGCAGGTTTCACTGCAGAAGCGGCAAGTCTCCACCTCTTCATCTTTAAAACAAGGTCGCGTCACCGAGTTCAAGATAGGAGACAGTTCAAACGAGTTTGAACTCTGGTTCAGCAATGAGGGGGTGAGCTCGGACCAGAATACCTGATTGCACTGACCTTCCTTTTCATTTGTCTTGTGTTGAAAGAAAGATTTCACTCCGACCCTGCCCTTACCAAAACAAACAGAGCCAAGTTACGTAGTGCTTGTACCACTCTGTCATTTGTCAGCCAGCACAGGCAGAGAGCAAAGCAGCAGGGTGCTGTAGTGACTGCAACTGATGTTGCTAAATATCACAACTTTTTTAGCAAGTCTGCCTTCTCCAGTAAACAAGAGACAGTCACCGAGCTCGGTGACAATGAAGAAAAATCTGCTGCTTTGTGGAGGTGGGTGTATTTGGCTGCCAGAATTATGGAACAGACAGTGCCAGGGAGGTATTCTGATTTAAGCTAATGGCAATTCTCACCCGGGAGCTGGTAAATTCCCAAGTGCTACACACCCAGGCAAAAGCTAATAATGTAAAGGACAGTTCAATTTCTTGCAAGGGATTATAGAGAGGAAGCGGGCATTTACATTTCAATCCCACAATAATATTCACTGCAAGTCTTTGCTCTCTTGAAAATAAACCTGACAAACACTTTTTTATTTTTTTCTCCCCAAAGGCTTCCACCAGATCTAAGCAGGCTCTGATTTTTAAGGAGCACACTGAACCTCTAGAAACGCTTTGTAAAAATCTGGACTACAAAACACTGTTCAGGAAAACCACTGAGCTACAAGAACTCAGATGAAAGTGTAAATGGAAAAAGACCCAGTACAGAAAAGCTGCAACAAAGAGGCAAAAGGGCAAAATCCCTCCCCTGCACTGTTGAGCGGGTAGGGCGGCATCAGTGCACAGAAACACCTCTCGAGTGCCTGCCTGAACAATTTAGCATACTTCAAATATTCAAAATCCATTTCACTTTGAATTAAGGGCATTTTTTAACCTACAGAAGGTTTTGAGAAGGAATGAATAATCATGGTACACTTTGCCTGCAAATGGAATTTTTTGGCTCGTACACCACATACCCCAAATCTCTGTATTTTCTCATCTGTCAATCTTTCATATAAAAATTCCCATTCAAGCTGAAGAGCTGCCTTCCAAGACCTCATCTGCTCATGGCATTGATTCCCCAACTGAAGCCAGGCCTCTGCTGGAGATGTTATCATGATCTGCACACCAAACTGCAATGTCACACGCAAAGGATTATGACGTTAGGAAGGAGACTGGAAGGTGGTACGGATGTGCTTTTAAGGAACAGGAAATTTCTTTCCATGTAAATGTCCCCCACCAGGTGAACGGCCAGTAAGTACGGAGGTATGCAGATCACACAAGCTAGTACATGCCGAAGGGTTTCAAAATGGATTTGTTTTTCAAAACTACCACGGAAAACGAGCAATCTGTATTTAAAGTGCCTGGTGTAAGACCTCACTGCAGGCAAAATTTACATTTGGGTTTTTAGGTTACAGGGAGAGAAAATACAAGAAAAATAAGAGATCGTATGTGGTTCGGAGCTACCCCTGATGTCAGTTTGGATGAGGTTATTGGCAAATACATAGAGATATTTTAGTCTTGTGGAAGTTGGGGTCCTGTGCCATCTTTCCAGACACTGTGCTAAAAAATGTTGATATTGGTTTGACTGATATTTGATGTAACGACCTTCAAAGCAGTAAAAACCATTCTTAAGCAAGGCAGCTTAAGCAAAGGCAGCATTGTCAGAATACATGCTGCAGTGCAGCGACAACCTCTGGGTTATTTCCCCTAATGAGGATCATCCCAGAGCAGTAACTAGCCCATAAAGGGTTGCAGCATTCTGATCTGTCGAGAGAACCATCTTGCTGCCCTCGAAGCGGAAAACTGAAGCAGTGCCGTGAACAAGCCTTAGGTTGGTGAAAGGGGGGAGAGATGGGGGATTCCAAGAATTGGATTAGCTTTTACTGGAATCCTTTCATATCACCAGGATAGATGTATAAGCAGAAAAACAGAAATTGGGTAAACTCTGCCAAAAAGCATCCTGCCCTGGTAGCAATCTGCACAGTAAACTTGACACTACTGCTTCATCATACATTTTCCAATTCCAGTATCATTAAATAGTAATTGTTCTGCTCTACTTCCTGTTTTGAAAAATGCTGCTTTTTGCTCTGCCTTCATAACAGCCTCTTAAGTCATTTAAGTTTTAATACTCTCACAATGAATGGCTATGAGAGCGAACCTTGCCAAACTGTATAAATTTATTGCAGGACTTTGAAGATGCCATCATTTATATTAGTTCACAATTATTGTAGCTGTCACTTCCAACTGCCTCATAATGCCTCCGTGAAAAAGGGAAGTATTGAAAGGAAAATTTTCCAAAGGATTCAAAGCTCCTATTGTGGTTGCTGGATACAGCCACAGTTTAAGTGGCTAAAGAAAAAGCAGAGAGCTCTTTTAAGAGTGCGACTGGGAATGGCTTGTTCTCATGAACGTCTGTGCCGGAACTGGTGCCAGAAGATGCATCCACACCAGTGAAAGGACCACCTTCAAAACTCAGCTCACAGCTCATGCAAGGTAGGGAACCGCAGTAACGGTTTGTAACAACCCAGCCTTTTGCCTCTGCTGCATACAGGTTCCTTATCCAAGTCCAAAAGCGTTGAGCAAGGGCATGCAAATTCAGGGGAGGGCAACGCTTGAGTTTCTAGAAAACAAAATGAGTGATATATTCAGAGGTGGGAAAGGGAGAGGTAGGAGGCGGTAAAAAAAATGACACAATAGAAGTAAGACTGAGCAAGCAAGAGATAATTCTGATAAGATAGGGAGGCAAGAGAAAGTATCCAGACAAGTAAGCAATTTTTCACAGGCACCATAGTGTTCAAACATGCTACGTGTTTTGTGCATTCTGGTGCTGAAAGGCAGGCTCCCTGATCTACGGCACACGTGCTTCCCTACCGAACTCCGCTGCGTACATCAACGCGTGCACTTCATGAAACAAGGCTCCCAATAAATCCAACGCAGCAAAAAAAGAATCAGGCACAGCAACATCAGGGAAAATGCACCACAGCTGCATTACGCTCTCAGTCACCCTCTGGCTGCTCAGCCAGTGTTTCAGAAATGTAACCAGAGCAGAAACCAGCACGCTAAGAGATCCTTCGCTGTCATCGCGTTCCGGAAGTTCACAAGCACCTTGCAGAGAGGCACCCACCGCTCACACCTACGCTGCTTTGCAGCTGTTTTCTGCCAGCACTGTTGGGCAACCGGCACACATCAGCGCGCCTCATCTCCAGGGAGGGAGTGACCATCGGTCCACCCAGAGCCAGCGCTGTGCCTAGGGACACTTTTACTGCTGACCTTGCCAGCGGTGCGAACCCCCGCTCCCAAGTTCAACACAGCCAGGCTGGACTCGCTGTCGAGGGGGCTGTTCCACCCACTTCAGCGGTGACATCGGGTTGCTGGACTAACCACGACGTGTGACAGACAGCTGCCTGCTGCTCCGTTGTGTGCCCTCCACCACTTCTGACTGGAGAATTTGCAGCATCCCAACCTGCAAGTTTTATCAAAGCAGAGAGCCCCAGAGCCCTCTTGGGGTGGTACATGCAGAGCCCCTGGCTTGTCAGTGGTGGGTCTGTGAGATGAAGCGGGTTCGCAGCTGCAAAGGAAGAAAAAAGATCCCCCAGCATCGCACCTGCCCTGCCGGCAGTGCTTGGGTTGCCAGCTGCAAAAGAGGACCCAGAAGTAGGACCTAAGGCTGCACAACCTGGAGTAAGATGTGGGTATGTATTTGAAAGAACCCACAGAGCAAAGGGGGGTGTAAGTTCAGATCACCCCAGCTATTTCTTCAATTCTCAAGGGAATTAAGAGCAGTGCATAGGCAGAAACTCTGTGAACACTGCCAGAGGATGTGATAAATCCCTCAGGAACTTCCAGAACAGGGTAATTACCTCAAAAGTGGGAAACCCTGTCTTTAGCATAAAGGTCACTGACACTGTGCCACCTCATTTCTGCAGAGTGTTTCTAAGAGCCTTTAATAAGACTAAAAAGCTGGATCATACACTCTCACATCAGTGTGTTCACGCTCTCCCAGACGAGTTGCTAAAAGCCTGCACGGTGAACCCTTCCCCACGCCAGGAGGCTGGTGGGTCCCCGCTGCTGCCCTTCCACCCTTGGGCCAAGCCTGAGCTCCCCAGTACTGCAGTTAGCTGGCTACGAAGAGCTGTTCCGGGAGAGGGTTCCCGAGACCTGAGCTCTGTCGGTGTCAGAAGTCCCCAACACCGACCTTAGTCAACGACCAGGTACCTCCAGAGTTTGGCGTTCAGCAGTTTCGAATACGTTTTCTCCAGCATCCCACGTATTGGGTGTCCGTGTCCAGGTTTCAGAGCTGGGGGCCTGCGGGGCAGCCCCTGCAAGGGGATGGCAGGACTGTCCAGTGCCGGACACAGCCGGTTCCAGATGGTTCCCGCTGGCGTCCCAGGGCCTGAGCCTGCCCTGTGCTCAGAGAAGCTCAGGGGGTGCCGCTGTGGAAACATGTTTAGGAGCAGGAAAAGCTCCCGTGGGCAGCGAGGTGTGAGAAGGGTGAGGAACCGCCCTGCCAGCACCCGGCTGGGAGGAAAAGCAGGTGGGGGAAGCTGGTTTAGTCTGTTTCTTACCATCCAGCCTTTCCCCAAGCTGAGTCTGTTCTGCCTGTGACGATAATTAGTGAGCGATCTCCTGGACTTTACCTCAACCCACAAGCTTTTCCATCTTATTTCTCCCCGTCTTGCTAGGTGGGGAATGGGCTGGGTGGGTGCCTGGCAGCCAGACAGGTTCACCTACCACATCATGCCTAGTAATTCCAGGGGAAATAGTTAATATATTCCTGGGAGAAAAATGAGGAGGTGTCATTATTCCCACCCAGAAATAATTCTAATCAGTGACTCCTGGAAAACCCAGTTCTGTCAGTGGCATTACAGCAAACGTGACCCCCCTGCATCTGTATGTGTCTGGATAAAACACCAAGCTGAAAGAACACAGAAAGTGCTCCTAAGCAGAGAATTCAAGTAAAAATGGTGAGAAGGCAAAGGTGAAAGGAAATCTTTTGCTCTGATATTAAGGGACCTAGAATGAATTCAGTGTTCATGTTATTCTAATTGCTAAGAGTGTGTTTTTTCAGCAGTGTGTCTAGCTGTTTCAAATACAATCCCAGCCCTGGGTTTATGGAAGTCGACTGCCCAGAAAGCAGTTTTATGCTCAGAGCGGCTCAGACAACAGACATTCATTTGCACATACGAGTCAAATTTAACTGCTAGAGACAAGCCAGCAGAAAACACCTTCTAAAGGAATAACACAGTTGTGAAAAGCATATTTTTGTTCAGAAGACAGGCTGTCTAGGTAAGAAACTTCTCAGGCAGACAAGACTTCCACAGGACACCCTCCTTCCTTGGGTCACTGTAGATGAGAGGAGATGTGGCCCCTGAGCTTACAGCACAGAAGAAGTGGAAGAGGAAGGGCTGGGGGGTGCAGAACAGCCCTAAACATAAGGGCTCGCTCTCCCTGCCATTATTGAGCTGGAAGGTGATGGCAGCTGCTAGAGGGGAGCTGCTCTTGCTGCAGTAAAACCGCTCCCCACCTCGCCGCTCCTTCCATCCCTTCCCCGCATAGGCAGGAAGGGCTGCACAAGCCAAAGCAGCCCACCACTGCACAAGCCGAAGCAGCCCACCATCACCTCCCCATTCCCAGGCAGACCTGGCAGGCAGCTGCAGGCTGATGAAGTAGGCAGTGGCCTGTTCTTCCAAGGCCCGGAGCTGGCTCTGCTGTTTGCCTCTTGGAAAGCAAGTGCAGACGCCTGAGTGTTAGCAATTAAAATGATGCAATACGTGACACGTATCAGTCAGAAATAACCTAGCAATTGGGTGCTTGCATGCCGTACTGCAGATAAGCCAGTGCTGATAATACCCAACCTTTTATGTCTCTCACTGAGGTATTTGCCACAATGTCTATTTTGTTCTCTGCTCTTAAATCTGTGTGTTGAGTTAGTCTTATCAATGATCACAGGAATCCTGTGTGGACAGAGGAGATTTGCCAAATCCAGGTGTAATGCAACTTGTGTTTGAAGATGCATTTTGCTGGTTTTTTTCATTACTCATGGAAGTTATGCAATAATATTAAAAACTGGGCCATCCCAACCAGCATGGTAAGGTAGACTAGGGGAACGGGAACAACCTGGATAATCCCCATCACAAGTTGTTCTAAGAACTTGTCTCAGCTGCAAAGAATATTAGCACGACATCTAAACACCATCCAGGGTTCTGACGGAAGGCAAGAAGTTCAGTGGAGTGCCCATCACAAGCTGGTTACGATAAACCGCAGCGCGATGGAGGTGAGAGGCCGAGCCGGTACGGCACCTGGCTGAAGAGGAGAGCGCAGGTACAGTCACGCCGCGTGACGTGGCGTAGGCAGCTCTTCCTTGCAACACCAGGCGTGCCTGCACAGCACAAGTCGGAGCCAAGGGGAGAAACATGACAATCTCTGCGCAACGCACTCACAGCCACCTTCAATCCTAAAAACAAGTCGTGTTAACACGATGCTCCTGCCTGGGCTTGGCTAAGCAGCCTTCCCCAGTGTTGTGCAACATAGCTGTTCCACTGCCTGTTCCACAAGAACTGGTTGTATGAACAGACCTGCTCGTCCCCTTGTTGGTTTTGGGGTGAAGCACCATCAGAGAAGGTCCCCGGGACTGTTTAAGCGTGCCAGGTCCCAGCAACCTCAGGGTGGTCAGCTGGATAAGCCAAACTAAAAGACAGCCAGGACCCCGCCGGCAGTTGGAACAGAAAAGGCTGAACGAGGGTTTCTCAGTCTGAATATGGTGGTTAAAGTCACATGACCCAGAAGTTGTGAAAAAGTTGAAAATGATGCAATTGTAAAAAAGCATGAAAAAACTCAGATCTGCACGTGACAATTATGCATCAGAGAAGCAGGTGGCTGAAGAGGTTTCTGTAACAAGTGTTTGATTTCTGCTAGACTAACCCACATAAAAATAGATACAAGTTCCCTCAGGTCATATTTGCTAGTGATCCCACTTCAAACAAAACACCCACAACAGGTATTTTTGGAAACGAGTTATCTGTATGTATTTGGTGTTTTACTAGTAACTCCACGCTTGGAAATCTTGGCAATAGCTCCCAGTCAAACAGAGTCACAGGTCTTACCCAGAAAAACGTTCCTCATGCACGTAAGGCTTACTCATGCTCAGCAGTACATGGATTTGAATGACATATTTATGTGAGTTAAGGTTTGTAAGAAAGGATCTTAAAGCAGCCAGTATTTTCATACCTAATTAAATTAATTTGGAAAGGTATATTTATGGATAGGATTAGACTATTATTAATACAGCAGATTGGCAATGGGAGCACATCTATTAATTGTCAAGGAGCTTTTGGATAGGATTTAGTCACCACAGAAATTCTGCACTTTGATATATCGCATGCTGTCAGCGTGGGTTTTGCTGCTTCTTTGCCTAGGTCAGCCAACTACATACCATGCCTCTAGCAAAAAGTAGCCATTGAACTGATCACTCCTTAAATTTTAATTCCTAGTCACACTTAATAACTGTCTATCCCCAAATCCCTGCGAGGGACAGGAGAGTATCACAGAGCTCACATCCATGTCTATGACACCGACTGGGGCACCGCTGGCGTTAGGAACGCTCCACTTCCGGATGGTGTGCTACGAGCACAGAGTACAGTTTAGGGAATGTAAGATTAATTAAGGGAAATCTAGGGAACTGGGGCTCTGCTGCTTCTTATTCAGGCACTTTTTGCCCCCTCTTTTTTTTTTTTTTTGGTCTTTTTAATCTGACTTCAAGCACAAGTATCTGATAGTTTTAAAGATACAGATAACAAGAAAGAGAGACAGGGGCATTATTGCTGGATGCACTCAATACTTGCACTTCAGGTGTTTCCTTGAATCGTACAAAAGACATTTCGATTAATCTAGTCAGATGCATGCACGAGTTCGATTCAGCTCTTTCGGTGCCGGCAGTCTTTAACAAATCTGATCAAGCCTGCTTGTTAGGAAAAGTGAGCCATCCTTCCATAGTCCTGGGCAGCGGACAACTCACTTCAGTAAGGAGAAAGTGGTGGCTTTGAACTGAAGTTTCTCCCTACTGGTTCCTAAGAAATCAGAATTTAATTATTTTATCAATTAAAGTAGAAATTACTGGATATCTTCGCCCACCGTTGTAACAATGACTTTGCTACAGAAAGGAACAGTGAGTCAAGTGTGTCCAGGGAGCGCTGGACTCTCATCAAACAACTTTGTTGGCAGCTGAGGAGCTCCTGAACATTAGGATGTTAATACAGCTGTATTAGCTCGTTCACATTAATAAACACGTGTGTGGGAAGGTTTAGCTCTCTGCATGGCAAAGTAGTGCTGCCTCTTTGGTCTCCAATGGGACATTGTTTTAGGCTCAGTCCTGAAAGGAGATCAAAGTGGGTGAAAGCCTCAGAGTAGGCGTTTGGTGCCTGCTGGTGGGCTGTGCTTCCAGCTGCTGTTGCAGAGAAAAAAGCATCTCGCAAAAGAATTGACACTGTATTTCATCGATGTCATTCATAATCCTTTTTAACAGATTAAAATTATGGGCTGTCTGGTTTTCAAACACAGCATCATCCAATTTGCATGGTCCAGGTCCTCTTCCGCAGTGAATGATGGGCTCGGTAAGTGATATTTACCAGCCCGTCATGCCGCTGTACTGCGGCTAATACGCACCGAACCCTCAGGAAGGCAGCGTAGAATTAATTCTCTAAAGCAATCAACGTTCATTTGACTCTTTTCCTATTTCACCTCTGCATCTCTGATTCCATGATTTCACATCAGGAGAAAGAGGCAAACCCCTGAGCACTCTCAGCAAACATCAAAATGTGAACTGCTAGAAATCTATAGGGAGACTGCCAAAGGCACCAAATGGCAGCCAGGAATTTAACTTTCCCTGACTATCCATGACCCAGAAGTCAGCAAGCATGGGATAACTTTACTGACATTTTTATTTTTTTAAAATCTCCCGTCTACAGTTTGGCACAGTGAAACCAACTGCCATCCTGACGCGTACCCCCATAGAGGCACACGCTCACCTCGCGCAGACTCACAACGCAGGTCAGATGGCCGGCCTTGCCCACCATGAGCCTCATGGGCCTTCAACGGCCAAAATTCACCCTCGTCCTCCAAATTTTACAGCACTCCACAGCATCTAAGACAACACGACTATTTAGTTTTCCATAAAATACTGAGGTTTTAGAAACACCACTTCAGAATATAGAGAAAATATAGATAATTGGGTGTCTAAGTTTTGCTTGTTTGTACACACACAGGTAATATATGCACTGTACTACGCCTGCATAAAGACTTCCCTGTAGAACCAAAACATTATGAATGTAACTGCCGTTTCAGCATCAGCAGAGCCAGCTGCTTCCCTGCGACACGTAATGCGCTGACCCTAGTCCACGGCGTTGCCTGCAGCTGCCCTGAGCGGCAGGCTGCTGCCCCGAATACCTGCAGTATGGCCCCGAGGCAGCCGGAGGCCTGGGAGTCACAAGGAGCTTGCCACCCCGTCCGCAGGCAATTCCCTGAGCAGGGGCAAGGGAGACAGGCAGTACCACAGAAGGGAACTTTTTAAGCAGTCTCTTAGAAATAATCAGTGCTTCGTGCACATCGTTTCAGAATGCAGTTGAGCCTGAAAGCATGAGCCCCCCAGCTCCAAGACTCCTGGCTCAGCAATAACTCCAAGTGCTGCTAGGTTCCCCCTGCTCCATCAGCGCCAGTGAACCAACAAGGAAGAGATTGAAGCCCTGCGAGCCATAAGAGAGCACGAAACCACAGAGCTTGGGAATTGTGGCTCCTACGCTTCCAGTTGTGTGGCACGCTGCCCAGAAACCCTCAAAGCACCCACGGCATATGCCAGGTCTTCGGGGATCTCCAGAGGCATCCAGCATGTCAGGGCTACCCTAGAGCCACAGACCTCACAGCTCGCCAGGAGCCATGAAGTCAGGCATGAAGCCTGTCAGAATCCATCCCATGTCTTTGCAGAAAGTCACTGAAACTCCTGCTTTTGCAAAATATTGTGGTATCAGTGAAAACTGTTGTGTCAGAAAGCTCCCAGCTACCTCCAGACTGTAGATTCCTTAAGCAGGTTAAAAATCAGTAGAGCTGCTCCACTAACGTCCAAAGTCCTTGTATTAAATTATTGAGAGAATTAATTTAAACTTGTGCAAAAACTCAGGCTTCTGTTGAAACATTCAGAAGACACAACTGCCCCATAAATGAGGTGCTAGACCGGACCTGCACATCATTCTCCCCTTCACAATCTGCAGCCTCGCTGGGTCCCAACATCTTCCTTTTCTCTGACTACAAGCTCTTTGAAGCAGGGCCTTTCCCTGCTTTGCTCCTGACAAGCGCTTGTGCGACCCTGTAAGCAACAAGTTCGTATCAGTAGCAACCCCGGCATTTTCCGTTTCTGAGGGGTGACCTCAGCATTATGTTTCCAGGGTGACTTTGTCCTTCAGTACCAAGCAGTTGCAAGAAAGTAACACTGCCTATAAATTTAAGAGTATTTAGGATAGAAAACACTCTCTTTCTTCTCCCAGAGAAGATTGTCTCGTGTAAGGTTCTGGGCTCTTCCCAGGCACACTTAGGGATCAAGAGAGGGTGTTGTCATAAAATGAATCCCATCAATACAATATTTCACCCTAAAATAAGGTGCTGCTTATCAAGCATGAGATGGATCGTTTCCCCTTGTCACCATTGCACTGCCATTGACTAGATTTTTTATTTTTTCTATAAATGATACTGGCATTGAAGCAACAACACGTAGGAAAACTCCCCTCTAAAACGTTTTCAGTATGAGTGGGGAAGGACTTTCCTTTTGTTCCAGTGAAAGCCTTATAAAAGGTTTAAGCAATAGTTTCTAAGCCCAAATTTTTCCATACGAAAAAACAACTAACGCTTTAAGTAACATCACAGGGTAGTGTTGCAAAGCTTACCAAGCAAGCCAGAGCTACGTAAACCAGCTGTAAAGCTTTTAATTTGTCTAAAGAGATAATTAAGCTGGATCAAGCATACCCAGGTGTTATGACTCAACACAGGAGTTTGGCAATTACTCCTTGGAGAAGACTGCACTAACTAGTATCGCTTTTGTCTCAAGTGATCCAACCTGTGGTACCTACTGCAGCAATAATTAACTTGGCCCACGTTTTTAGAATTCTTAGAATTTTAGATTAATTACATTTTTAGAATTTTATTATTATTCTATTTTTAGAATTTAGACTAATTTGTCCTGCTTTTCCTGAATTGCACAACGCCATGAACTCAAATCCATATACATAATTCCTGGTCTTTTGGTTTGGTTTTTTTTTGTATACAACTTATTCATGCACGTTCCCTGAAATTTGACTTCTGTTTCCAACATCCCGCTGAATTAAACTGGAATAGCATCATTTGTTATGATAAATACTCGTAGTTCAACAAGTGACATTAGTTAGTATTTTATAGCCTCAGTCACCTCCTTCAGACAATCACTTCCTGAGCAGGAAGACTGAGCTAATAAAAGCAGACGGGGTTTGAAACATCCTGCAGAGTCTGAGCTACAATCTACTGAAACGAGCTGAAGAAAATTCATTTGACTCCCAGAGCTTCAGCTGTGGGCTCGGTAAATGATGTAGTAAAGATACTGATGTATAACCCTAGATTCCTATTCTTTTTAAATTTCACGTTAGCAGCTGGATACAGTTTCACAAGGTTTATTTCTATAAAAATCTTTTTCAATCCACTGGGACGCAAAAGAGAGCAGGGAATCTAATAGGCTCTGGCAGGAGAGGATCCCAACCATTTCAGACTCTCTGCAACCTCAATTTAGCTGAAGTCTCCAGCAAGACCTGAACAGCCACATTCTTGCTGCCATCTGACAGAAACTTCTAGCTTGGCACACACCTACCACTGCTGTTCCTTGCTTTTCAGTTCAGAATAGGCTCTCTATGATTTACTGTAAAGAACTGACACATACTAACCGGAGCATTCCCATGACGTGCACGGTGCGCTTTACCACAGGCAGCAAAAGCTGCTTCAGGGTTCATCCGAAATGACCGGCAGTCGGCATCTGCAGAAAGTTACCATCTTCATACTTTTTCTTTTCCAACCTGATAATGAATTTTGTTTCTGCTTTACATTTCAACCCCTGATTTAAATAGATTTGAAAGATAAGCAGTACCAGTAGATTACAGACAATGGTATTACACTACCTCTATATTTAAGCACCAGCTAGCTCCTGTCCTTAAAGCCTTAAAATTAAAAGATTCACAACTTTAACCATGGTCAAACAGCTGACAAAGTGCCCTCCCTGTGCATTGCACAGCCTGACGCAGTTTCCCCAAGTCCTTCCATTCCTCAGCCTGTACCTTGTGACTGCCTCATCACATCCTCAAATGAGGGGATCCTTTAAATCTTAGCCATAAAAAGAAACCTGGCCGTACCCTGAGCTGTCCCCAGGCAATATTTGTTAAGTACATAAGGATCATAGTCATAGTGTAAGTAAACACTCCACTGATCCAAAATCATACTTTTTGAATACTAAAACTGACCAAGTACTCCAAAAGGGTAAGGCAAAACATGCAGCTACGACGCTACTGGAAAAATAAATAGAACTCCAACCACTGTAGGG
>NW_010261379.1:13799-58375 GCF_000690775.1 Eurypyga helias
AAAAAAAAAATGCTGCTAGCTGTGGTACCGCATAATGAAAGGAAAAGATTATACTGTGTTAGAAGAATTAGGCTTCTTAATGATTCTAAAATCTATACAGCAGCATAGGTCGCACAGAGCTTTCCACCGAATTTAGTGACTGGAAAATCTGATCCCCCACTTAATTTGATTTAAAGCTCTGGAACCAAAGCATTTGTGTGTGCAACTATTTCCAGCCTTTTATTTTGATCCGTTTTCAGCACTTGTTTCAACAGTAGCTGCTTCACCATTGCAATCCAGTCACTGACTTGTAAAAAGCAGACATTTAATTAAAAATGCCAATATTAAAAGAGTACAAGAACAGTCCATTGAAAGGTACATTATTTGGGTCATTGGTGCCATTACAGATACTTTCCTGTTGGTATACAAGTTCCACAGAGAAACTTCATGCCTATACATGGAAAACACAAACGACCACTTCCACTGATCAATGGAATAGGAGCAGATGTTTTCAAAGCAGCAGCAAATACAAAGGTGCACGTACAAATTGAGTTATCCTAGCCTACTGAGATCCATTTCCGCACTGCGTGGGTTTGTTTGGGGAGATTTTGACAGCTGTTATACTGGCCAATACACATTCGCTGCTGCAGTGTCCTGGATCTGTTTTCCTGAGTGAGAATTTGACAGCTGTACAATTATTCCTAGTGCAGAACAAGGATACGCACTGATTATTGCCTTCATCTTGCTTTATGAAATTCAGTCTCAATACGATGCAACATAGCTGCTATCCTTCCGTGTCAGCTACTTGCTGGAACTGAAATTTGGCAAGGAAAACACAAAAGAAGATAGGCCTTATATTAACACACACATGATCTCTTTAATTATCTGAAAGACTTGGGGTTTTCCATCCAGGCAGCAGGGGCTCAGGGCGAGCTGCTTTTCTGGAAACAAGGATGATGTGACCCCAGTCCAGTGGGCTTCTCAGTGGTCTTAATGTTCCAATTAATTTTCTAATTCCTAGCTCTTTACTGGTAATGCCCCTCAGAGACTGAAGGCACTAAGAAATGCCTCTTTCCTATTCCCCATGAATCGCTTTGCACCAATCCTTGAAACAACGACCAAGTGTATCTCAATCTCACGGTCCATCTCTCCTCCTGCCATCCATTCTCCCCAGTTTTCTTAATTCTTAAAAGAAAAGGAAAGAGAAAAGGGAGAAGATCTGGATACAGTTTTGTTACTGCCTTTCCATCCTCTGCAGTGACTACTCTCTCCCTCCCTGCCACCTCCTTGGAGCCTCCCTCTCACTCCGAGTCAAGAGGAGCTGCATGTTGCAACTGGTGAAAACTCTGGTGTGGTTAATGGCTGTGCCAGGGGCTCTGGGAGAAGAATAGAAGCAGAGACTGGCAGGAAGAGGGAAGCTGGATGATTTTCAAGAAGCTGACTACCGTTTTATTCATAGCAGAGAAGAATTGACTACAGAGTAATCAGCAGCTATGTGGCTTTTCCCAGGACCAAAGCTCCACACAAAAAAAAGAACTGAATATTTGTGTAGTGTTTCTAACCCATAGGTCTCTTAAATACCATCACCCCTTCACTTAGGAAGGAAGTCGAGTCACAGAAAGGTTAGACCATTTTCCCATACAGTGAGGGAAGGGCAGAGCCCTGGCTAGGATCTTCTGGTTCCCAGTGTGACAGTGACCCCCCCAAGGTCCTTACAAGGCTCCTCTGCTCGTGACAGCTCAGAACAAAACCTCCGCAGCACAACCACGGTAGCACAAAGCTCCAGCACAAGCCGAGTGTCTCAGCCATCACCCCACTTCCTGGTGGCACTGGCGGTCCTTCCTGAGGGGCAGCCTGTGACACAGCACCGAAACGCACCGGCCACCTCAGACACCAGCAGCACAAGTCAACAGCGAAGGAGGCAAAGACAGCTGGGTTCCTCGCTGCACCCACCCCAGCACCCCAACTGGGCTGCACCAACCCCGCGATCTCCAGGGAACACACACCTAAGCTCTGTGCTGTTGGGGTGACACTGCTGCCCACACGTCAACTCGCCCGTTTCAGGCCCATCCTGGTGAACCCACTAGCTGCAGTATGGAGGTTTCCTAGATTTCCTGTCGGGAAAAGATAAGAAACTGCAACAAACAAACAGATTTCCCAACTCAACAGTGTGACTCTTTTCTAAAGGATTATTCAGGATCTGTCATCAACTTATTGCCTGCCTCTTTGTGTCTTAAACTGGGCATGATTACTTTGTTTAGTTTTGCTGACATTTCTGTTTTGTTTAAGGGTCTCTTTGTGCAATCTTTAGTGTCTGCTTTAAATAAACACTCTTCCTGTGCTTGTAGCAGCATGCCTGGGTTCAGCAAGATGTCTATCACTTAATAACCAAATGAAAAGTTTAATCACCCAAAAGCTAGCTTTCAACCTGCAGTTAACAAAACAGAAAAGCCAAGGGTGTTCCATACGCATTTTTCTCTCTATTTCTTCTGTTATCACGTTTGCTAGTCCAAGCAAGTTTGGTGTTGTGCATTTAGTCCTGTAAATACCACTTTGCATGTGGAAACAGGCAGCATGTATTCTTACTTTGTAGTCAGAATCAGTCCAATAAAGAAAAACAATTACTCACTGCAGTCCTGCAAAAAATAGTTGTTTCTTGTTACTAACCACTGAGAATGTATGAAACAGAAAAGAATATACAACTAATGGCTTGCTGAGCACATCAGCTGTGGAAAATTGGGCAAGCATATCCGAGAAAAACATGACAAGGAAAGCAAACAGGAAAAATACAAGTCATGCCAAGGTGTCACTTTTACAAAGTGACTTTTTTTTTTTTTTTTTTTAAAAAAAGGAGAGAGACAAGTTAATGTCCCAATATGGGACAATAAAGCTATGTTAAAAACACTTGCCATTAACAGCCATCTGCTCTCTGCAATTTGGGGGTAATTTTTATGTACAGCTGACAGCTTTGCATCATCTTTCCTCCTGCACAAAGAATTGTCTCTGTCTCTAGTGTACAAAGCCTCTGAGAAGCAGGATCTGTCCATTCCACTGTGGCTTTCAATGAGCTTGTGCTGCTAATAAACACGTAGCATTTCGCACTGGATTTCCAAACAGAAATCAAAACCAAGATTTAGGAATACATATATATATATATGTATGTATGTATGTATGTATATAAGCTAATAATATTCCAGTTCTCTCTAATAATATTCTGCTCATGTCAGCATTGTCTGTAAAAAAAAAAATCAAGAGGCAAAGTGTTCTTGCTGCCCTTGACATATTGTGATGGTAAGAAAAAAATCAAGACTGCTTTCTCACCGTTCTCTGAGTACAAGGATAGATCTCTGCGTAAGCCTATCTTTCCTGATCAGAACGTCTCTGGTGTCCTTACGCCTTTTCCTCCTGTGTGAACTTGCCTCTTCAGAATATTTAGTAAATACAATTCATGTTCACACCTAAAGTAAAGCAACTTTCTTTTGTTTTGTTACGTGTTAGAAGTCTTTAAAAAACAGATGCACAACAAACGGCAGGGTCACAATTCCCTCATCTGCAATCCTCGCAAAGAACACTTACGCAAAAACAGCGCGGAAAAAACTAAAATTCTATCAACATTCAAATCATACTCTGACTACCATTTCCATCCCTCAGATCTGATATAATTTTAATATACATTAGGAATAAGACCAGGAAAAAAGAAACCAGAGCAGCTAAGTGCGATTTGTCTATTGCCTGGTAGTGCTTCCGTCCATACAGACGAGGTGGTGGTCAGACTCTTCCACCAAATCCAGATCAACCCCATAACCGTATCCCACCAGCCAACCACCCTGTAATCACAAGGCAGGTTTATGGAGTATCTGGCACTGGACTGCTCAAATCCATCAAAACCTCTGCAACAGTCATGAGCTGCTGATGGAGCTACGCACAGCTTGATCCACGTTTCAAACATCCCAAAGTTACGGGGTTGGGTTTTACGCACTTGAACAAAAAAGAGGACAATTTCCACAACTATCATTCAGGGTCAAGTTACAAACACCTTCAGCCACCAAAGACAAGCCTTGATATTGGTTCATGTGGAACCACTTAAAATTAAGCTAACGTGGGATCTTTTCCTCTTAAAGAAAACATATCTGCTTAAGTAAGCCCCATGAGTAGGAATTTAGACTTGTGTGCACACACTCCAGGTCTATTTTTTGAACTGAATTTTCTTCAGCTTGTAGCAATCTCCAAAATGGGATCCACATCCTCATGCTGGGTTTGTTTCATGCCCTCAACTTCCTTATGCTTGGGTCTGATCCAACCCAGAACTATAACAATGGAAATATGTGCAATTTTGACTTGAACTGGCTCCAGATCACTGTCAGGATCTAGGATTTTTCTCCTGTGTCATACCTGAACCTCGGTGCAGCTGATCTAAGAGAAGGTTTCAGGAGATAATTCTCCATGCAAACTGGGAGGCTGGCGCTCAACAACTGTGAAGCGGACACAGTATTACTGCCTGCCACACCACCGAGAAGATGTAGGCTTGATTGCAGCGCACACCTCAGACCTTCAGGTAGGTATTTTGTTTTGCTGTAAAAACAGCCACTCCTGGGGCACAGGGCTACAAACCTCACCCCGAGCTGTATCGTGAAAGCACTGCAAACGCTCCGAGTCATGACCACACCACCCCTGAGATCCCCTTTATGAATACCCTGCTCACTCTACATTCTGCTCATCAGAATCGGCCTCACCAAGATTCACCCATTTCAGGTAAGCCCTTATTCCCTGAAAAGGGTTCTGCAGCAGCCGGTTTAATAGGGTGAGATGATGGTCACACCACAGCCTCCCGAGCATGGCATCCAGCTGCTCCCAAGTGCTCCTAAACCACAGCTCTCGTTTAGTGTCCGTGCTGGACCCCCTTAGCTCCTGCACTGGGCATGATCACAGGGCTCCCAGTACAGCTCTGAAGCCTATCGATGTTCTCCTCATATGGCTGAGCCCCACATGTATTCCAGGGGATGAGACTGAGCAGCGTTACTGCAATCTGCAGCTAAGGGTGCTGGGATAATTACACCATAGTCAGAGCTCACCCCCTCACTAATGGGCTGAATGCTAATTACCTTGGATTCATCTGAATCTCACCTCTCTCTTGTGCTTGGGGCACGTACCACAGGTTCTAAAGCATAAACAGCATAATTGATGTTTGATCTTTTTCCTGCCTCCTCCCCAACTCTTCAAACAGCTACTAAAATGACCTTAAGATCACTTGTTTCCATCTCATTTCCCTGCCTGTTTTGTCTTTTCCTAAATGTTACAGCTCACTTCCTATAGTTTTGTTTCCTTTGAAACGCGTTCATTTGGAACAAAAGGGAAGTTGTGCTCTGCGTGTCTGTAAGCACAGGATAAGTCAAAATCACGCATGTGTTTCACATTTGACTGCTATGAATATTTATTCAGTCATCCATTCCAGCAGCCCATACACCTTACTTCCTTAGGTCTCTTATTAACAATCCACTAGAACTGAAGGACTCTACTTTTCACTGTTGAAAATTACGTACTGTGTTCTAGTGTACCATTCGGTTCCTGTCTCCTACTCAAATCAGAAACATCCGAAACAATGGGTTTTTTTCCTACCACATCTTCAGCACAAGGAAAATTGCAAACGTCTTTGCAGAGCCCAAGATGAGGGGTACAGCTGCTACAAGCAAACCATTTGGATGTTGCAAAAAGCTTATCAGCTAAGCTGTGATTCTGCAGACTAAACCAGATCTAAAGTCCATTGAACCCGGACAGGCTACCCTCTGCAGCTTCAGATAGCTGGCTCCTATTTAGCCCTTTTCTAGACAGAATAATAAGTGTATTAATGACTGAATTGGGTTAAAAGACTAACCTCAACCCACGTCTTCTCCCAGAATTAATCTCAGAGTCTACATGGCTATTTTTCCTAAGATTTTCTTACTCTTCTCATCAGCTTCTTCCTGTGGGGCCTGCAAACACGCTCCAGGAAAGAAGCTTGCCAGGATATAAGAGAAATCTCATGAGAAATTCTGTTGTTGGTTCATTTCCAGGAAAATACTGCAGACTCAGGCATACAAGTAAATTTCTCCAAATGGGGGAGACAATACCTGTGATATCTCCAACAGCAACAGCGATCATTTCCTGAGAGCTGCTCTTAATAGTCTCATTTGTCAGACCCCGCTTGGATGCAAAAATGTCATTTCCAGCGCGAGCACCACAGCCATAACCAAAACTTAATCCAAAATAATGAATTTGTTTTGAGTTCTACAAAGGGCTGCCGATAGCTCGCTCGGAATTGAGAGAAAATAAGAGGAAGAAAAGCTTTTACAGTTCCTCCTTCCCTTATTTTCTTGGGCATGAGACCCAGGTGTTTGTGGGTGTAGCAGAAACTGGTTGTTCTGCTTGGGCCCAAGCCTGTGTTTCCATGAACATTTCTTTAGCAACACCATTAACCTAATTAGCTGCTGCACTAGGAAGAAAGCATCTCTCCTGAGACTGTGTATGGGGACAAACAAGGGTCTCTGAAGACTCACCACACTGAACGGGGAGCCCTTCACCATACTCAACCAGGAACTCCATAGTACTAGCAAAAGGGAAATGGAGAGGACAGGAAAGCACCTGAAATCCAGTAAAGCTTTCCTCAGGACTAGAAGTGAAATGAAATATCTCTGTTTGCTTGTGATCCACAGCTCAGAAGGCTCTTGCACCACCCTAATGCCGTTTGCCATCTCAAAAAGACCTACCTAAAAAAAAAAAAAGAATAAAACCACCTCCCACATTAAAATGGGTCATTATATAGAATCCCCAAGTAGAAACCATATCTCAAGTTTCCCTAATCCTAATACCAAGACATTCTCCATCCCCATCACGCTCTTTTACTTGCCTGACCACTTAAATCATACACAGACACCCATTTCTGGACCCAGCCGCATCAGGGGTGAGGTTACTGCCCTCCTCCCCACCACCACCTCGGTTCAGCTAACACTGCGGATGATACCTGAGACCAATTAGAAAATGCTCCCGTGAACAGCTCTCTTGCCCTGATTGGGAACTGAGTGCCGGAGCACGCAGATAGCATGCTCAGCAGAGCGCCCAGCGCGCTGCCCGCACGCTACACGTGCTACAGACGTCGGCCAAAGTGGGCTGCTCAGTGAAGACAGATGGAGGAATTCCACCAACTGCTCCTGATCACGTCTGGGTAAGTCCTGGGCAGTGGACTGCTCTGATTTGGAGCAGAAAGTGTTGGAATGTTTACAGTGCATTTCAAGCAGCTTGCGAATATCAGTACTAAAAACATATTCATGGAACTGAGGCATCTCTAGTGCCAGGTGGCAACGGAGCTGGATCAGAGTTTTTTCTTTTTATTTAAATCCAACTTCAGGCACTGACACCTGTTATAAAATCTAGTTCCAAATTGCACACCTCATCTGCAATATTTGGGTAAGGTGAGGGAAACACTTCCTTGTTCAGTACTCTTAAGCTATTTGCATAAACACATGCTGAATAATTTGGGAGACTGATATCTAAAAGATGAAGTCTTTACAAATAAGAAAGGCTAGAAACAGAATTAATGGAAAACAGTTCAGAGTCCCCTGGTTGTTCTGCTGTTGAGCCTCAAACACTCTTTTTTATTTATTACTATTGAAGGAAGAAAGGGATTTTCATTTCTGAGACAGGTACTAATCTTTCAGAATACATTCCTTGGACACCACCCCCCACCCCAGTACACTGTTAGGCAAATAAACTCAATCTTTTTCTACCTATGAAACATTTTTCTTGCCTTTTGTTGGTGCTTCTTGCCCAGTTGCCAGCCCCCAGTTGTAATCCATCGTTTTACTTTCAGTGGTCATAACACAGCATTCCCACTCACAGTAAAACTAACATCTGACCTAATGGCCACTGCAGCCACAAGAAGGAGATCCTCCAGTTTCAGTGGGGTGGGGACCCAAGCAGGGAGAAAAGTGCTGTGCTTTTCTGTTTGCTGACTAAAACCTAGCCATTTGAAATACAGGCAGTTTACTTCGGGGATTAATTTTCTACTGAATTACAGAAGGTTAAATCCCTCACACGATCAAAGAAAGGGAGCGTGTCCACATCAACCAAATCGCACAAATGTTGTGATTTATGAACTATAAACTAATGCGGCCAAAGGTTCGCTGAATAAAGACAGAAAAGGCCCGCCCTGTAGGCTCCCTTTTAACTTCTTTAAAATGACTTTTTGTTGGTTTGTAGTGGGATAAGCATTGAGTTCACCAGGTCAGAGAGCCGTACGAAGCTGCCGATCTACCCCTCACTCCTGCAGCCCACAGTCACGCGTATTTTCAGCAACTGGGAGCATATTGCGTGCCATTCCCAGTGGGAAATTCATCCCAGCTTTGCCGGGCCCCCGCTCTTGGGTGCCTGTTTGTAACCCGGATCATTGCAAAGTTTAGCAATCTCGTTTCGACAATAAAACTTGTAGAGGTAATCTGATTTTACACTCCCAGCCAGCACCGCATTGCTAATACTTACAATGCATTACGTATTTGTCTGAGACCATTAGCACTCAGATAATTAACTCTTCTGCTGGGTGTCTGGTCTGTGCTCTTCAGTGAAAGCACATTTTTCCCACAGAGACATGCCTTGAATACAAGCAACTCCAATCCCTAAATCTCTTATGTGGTCAGTAAATTAAAATCTAGGTTGTAGCAGTTAAATGAATTCTCTTTTCCCTCTTTTTTTTTTCCCCTTCTTTTCTTGGCACTTTCTAGCAAAACAGTTCACATACAATCACTCGATGGCTGGAAAGTAGGCTTGGCAGAAGGAGCAGAGACTCAGCATGGCTCCAGTCAAGACAAATGGCTGAATTATTGTGACGTTAGTAAACAGGTAATTAGTTTTGCATGTCATTGTTCACCACCTCAAGCTCATTACCAAAGTCTTACAACATTCTCTTTAAAAATTCAGACCTGTTTGACCTGCTACCAGCTATAGTGCACTTCAAGCACTCATGGATAAAGTGCAATCTTGTCAAGCTCAAGACACCTGCTCCCAGCAGGAACACTACTTATGAACTGCCAAGTCTTTTGTTACAGTACCTTGAGATGCAACGATCTTTCCATCTGGAATAACCAGCAGCATCTTGGCTGCAACTACTGTAACGCAATCTTTGAATATTTATTACCACGTGAAGTACAGACAGGTATAAAAGCAGGATGTACACAAATGCAAAAAGGCAGAAGGCTACTTGCGATAACTTTTGCTGTTTGCCACATGAGCTTTTGAAATTAATTTTCTTTGGAAACTGGCTCCTGGCAACAACTTTTAGGGCTTTTTTTCCCTCTACCACCAGGTCTGTGAGTGTGGAGCTCGCCCCTGTATATAACATTTCACAGGTGACAAAAATAACTCAACATCTCTCTCCTTTCTGTTATACTCATGCTCAAATTCTGTAAAACTGATGCTGATCTAGGGGTGGATAATTCATGGTATGAATTAATCAGGCTCTGTCCTTGTGTGTCCCCCAAAATCCCTGCTGCACCCCAGTGCCATACCCAGTGTGGCATGCTGCGTTAGGCTCCGCTCTGCCAACGCTGTTTAAAGTTGCCCCTAGTCCCTTCCTCGCAAGCTTTGCGGAGGAGTGAATACCGAACTGTTCCTCTTTGCTTAGGTTTTTGCTTGATCTCAGTTCTTCAGCTATTCATTCTCCTGGACAGCAGACTCTGTTCCTCAGTTTACCTCCAGATCAACAGCCGTGTTTAATCCGTCTTGTTCCAAGAAACATGCCAGCACTGGATAATTCTTCCCTTCTTTGTCTTTATTTTCTGAGGGCACAAGCGGGAGTTTAAACTAATTACATTTTAGTACTGTGGTCATTAAAAATCCAGTAGAAGCCCAGTCTAGGGCTTGGGTGAAGGTATCACAGAATTTAGGTTTATTAGCATATTCTTTGCTTCAACACCTTCCACACGGGCAATTAAAAGCCTGATCAGGAATTCAGTGCTCCTCAGAATTCCAAAGACACCTTAATTCAACACAACACATTCCTTCCTACCTTTTCTGCCCTTAAGAAACCTCAATGAGCAAAGTCCATTCTGTGGCACTTAATCATATATATGCAAATGTAGAATTTGGAGCCCACTGTGAGCCTATTTTTCTTGAGCTTTTATTTTAAAATGTGCTTTAAATCAATTTTGCAGTAAACACGGGGTACGTTTCAGTAACAGTCATTTTTCTCCTGATTAGTAAATTACTGTTGTTTCCAATGTTTCATTCTAACTACTACTTGCTCAGAGTCACAGGAAAACAGAGCACTTTAGTCAAGACAAACTTCCCTTTATTTCCATCTCAGCAAAGCAAGGTCTAGATTACTTTTGGAAAAACAGTTTTCAGCTGACAAAGTGAAAAATGCTGCATAACGGCAAACTTATAACATGGTAAGAAAGTTTTAATAGAAGGATTACCACTTCCCCTTGTAACTAGTTTAAAAGTCCTTTAAGACTTTCCGCTAAGAACAGATGATTATATTTGCAGTATTTATGTAATTTCTATTGGCTGGCCGTGTAATAATTTATGAAAGTTGTGACAGCACAGTGCTTTAATACAGATTAAACTATATTGAGAGAGGGAAACACAGCAAAATGCCAGCGTGCTACACAAAGTACCAATCCCAGGATCACCTAGAATTTTAAAACAATTCCGTTTGAAAGCACAAATTGGGTTTTCCCAACCATGGGACAATGTCTCTCCAGCACATATTTTTCTGTGTGGGTCTGTATTACATCTCTTGACGTGATGTTTTCTGTATTTCACACCACCATTGTACAGGCTTAGGAAGACATAAGCGAGTCATTCATATCATTCTCACCCAGGAAAACATACCCTTCACCTCACTGTGCATGGGCTGTGTGTCTTAAAACCGGTCTGAGTGCTGTTTGTATGGGCAATCATAATGCAAGTCTTAGAGGAAGATGAAGGATTTAACTTCCTAGTTCATGGCAGAACCATCCAAAACCACTTCAAACAGTCCATACAGCACGACTGTGATTGCATCAGGGTGTTGCAGTGTGAAAAAAAGTGGGGACTGCCTTACAGGATAGCTAGATCACGTCTCTTTTCAATGACACAGCTCTCACCTACAAAGCCTGATAGATACTGGAAATTGGTTTCTTATGGAGGATTTGTATTTAGGCCAGTAAGTGGAAGTTAAGTTAGGTTTTACTTTGGTATGAGGCTGTTTGGGGCTGGTCAAAAATGTTGATGTCCAGGAGATCAGTAAGCAGATCAGTGAATGGGTCAGGAGTAAAACATAAACGCAGCTGATGACAAAACATTTCATATTTGTACACTTGCGGATGCGCGTGAAAATGCACGTGCGAGCACCTGAAAACTGTAGATCTGCCTTTTCCATTTGCGAAGTCCCCATTTTAATTAACAGTAACTATAATCTTATCATAAACTAGGCATAATAAGAGTAATTAAGAACTTGGCCTCTTAAAACACATCGGACACACACACAAAGGCAAAATCCAATTTGGAGAAATATATGGAGCACTTAAAGGTCGGTATTGAGATTCTATCTAGGATACCTAAATAAACAGGCGAATCAACCCTATTTAACAATGAAAGTGTTTTTCTTGAGATCTCAAGAGGATTTCCAATTATTCACAAATGACTAACCGTGCGCTGCTTTCCCAGAATTATAAACAAGTCACCAGAAAATAGCAAGTTTGACAAAACTGTCCAACAGCCCATTAACTGTACAACTGTGCTAAATAGCCAGAGACAAGTCTAAATCTGCCAGAACCAGTGTCTCTCGAGTCTGCCAGGGGGATAGATATTTCAGCTACAGAAATATCCATTTGCAGCTTGCCACCATCTGGACCTTGCGAACTAAGCGCTGAAGCGATGGGCTGGCACGATCCAGCTCAGGAGTGGCTCTCTAGTTCTTTGGAAAATCCCTAGAGCGAAACATAGTCATACAAAGGGAATCAGGTTGCTTGACTAAGATATTTGTGTTCACAACAAATTATTACCTGTATTCCTTCAAACTCTATTTGGTTTGTACCTCTGAAAGATTAACTAAACATACTGACAGTTTTCATTGTTTTCTGTTAAATCTTTTAAGGCCCAAGAACTGGGATTTTTTTGTACGTACAGGCTACAAACAAATTAGCCTCACCTCATCTGATTTTAGGTTCATTCACCCAAACTACACAGCAAACAGAACCAAGAAGATAACCTGGAAAGAGGCTTGTGAACAGTTACATGAAGTTAGACTGGGCACATGGGGAACACCTGAACTCAATGAAGAAGGATGTGACACAGTCGAGCAGCAAATTTTGATCTGGGTTTCAAGCAGCCCAGCATACCCACTAGTGCTATAACTCATGTAAAACTGATCAGAGTAGCTCTAGTGTGTAACACGTTCCAGCTAGAAAACAAACAAAGCAGGTTTTTAAAAGTAAAAATTTCAAAACTCCACTGAAGCTTTTCAGAAAAGCATAACAAACTGGTCAAGTAGTGTCTACTTCTTAAAGCATTTCTTTTCACAAATGAGGAAGGGGAAAAAATCCACACCACAACCTTGATTTTTTGGGAAGAAAATTTAGTACTGCATGCTTTGAGTTAAAGCAATATATGTGAGTGACAAAAGGGGACAAAATGACTACAGCCTGTATTAAGAAATATTACTGTAAAAGAATTTTTACCAACAATGTTATTGGATATTTTTAGCAATGCTCTCGTTTGCTTTACTAGTATGAAGACAAGCCATGCTTATCTCCTTCTTGTATTGGCTGAATACAAATACTTCTTCAGATCAGTGGTGTACCCCTCAAGCCCAGAGTTCTCCGAAGCTTATCCTTTCTGAAACACCCCTAGAGAAAACTAACATACAGAATACTGTTTTGAGGTTATGTTGCAGCAACAGGGCACACTCTGACTTGTGAGTCTGCAAATTGTTTTGTGTTCCTCTAATATAAGATGATTCATAACCAATTATGGTTCTCGTATCAAAGGCTACTGCTTGTCTGCAAACCATCAGAGAAGGAGCCATTACCATCAGCAGCAAGCGTGCTTAGGGCTCTTCTTTCAAGTCTTATGAAATCAATCTATTTCTACTTGTTATCTCCTGAAAAGGCAGAGTGTTGGGCCTCTTTTGAAAGTCCTGCTTGACCCTGACACCAGTGAAACAAGAAGAAATCCTTCGGTTACGCCTGAAGTTTCTTCTCAAGCCACCAGACAAGTCCTACGTAGTTTCTCAACAACATAGAGTTGAATACTATATCAAACAACATCACTTATCTCTGCTCTGGAGGAGGCATACATAGACATGTGGGTCTGGCTTGCAAATTTAGGTTATTAGCTGTAGGAATGTCATCCCAGGTTTACTTCCTTGAGCACCACAGGTCTTTAGAGTTCTGAGGATGTTCCTCCATTTGCATTCACTTATTTACAAACTTGGACCATTGAGCATTCTTTAATCACCTAAATTCACTAACCACTTCTCTGATGATGCATTTCTAGCTCACTAACAGAACCTTAGATTCATCAAGTCTTTAGGAACCAAGTTCCAGATAAATCTACAGGACTTCAAACTTCTGGAAGCGGGACATGGCCTTAAGAAGGACTACGCACAAGCTCCTACGCCAGGCGATAGGCCCTCAGACAATGGCTAGTTTATGTGGATTAATCCTTCTCCTGACTTTAAGAAGCATTTATTTCCTTATTGGCAAATGCTAAGCAGGGATTGAAAGGAACAGATACTGCCCTTTAGGGCCCTTTTGCCTTCCTCTAAAGACATATTATCAATTTCTTTAATTATCACAGTGACAAGAAAACTTGGTGAAATATTTAAAAGGGGGAGGGAGCAAAACACATGTTTATGGTCATTTAGGACCACATGAAAACAGATTATTCTGAAGATGGAAAGAGAATCATTGGACATTTAAATAATTAATCTCAGCAAATCCATTAAATGGGAACCAGTGTAACATTTTGACTGATTCAGCACAACCAGCTTTCACTGATCAGCTTCTAAATTGTCATTTCTAAATTGCCACTTGCAGGAATTTCAGCATAGCACAGTGTAAATCACTAGTCAGTCATGTGCCCTGTGCACCAGCCAGAGAACTAGGACACAAACAGGCTGGTGACAGCCCGACTACGATAATTAGATAAAAATCACGTAAACCAACATAGAACTTTTATCATTTCCATCTCTGCGAGCAGCTCCACTGTTTATGAAATGCTAAGCCTTGGATGTTTCTTTTAAATAGCTACGATTTACAGCAAACTCTATGCCATATTGTTGAGCACTAATAGGTTTCTGTAGTTGAAAAGCAGAAAGCATAATTTCTCAAGCTTCATGGTTTTTCTAGGAAATTAGAAGCAACAGTCTGGTTGCAACTGCTCTTACCAGTGTTAGAGCAACGAGGCAGGATGAGAAGCAGCTGGTTCAGATGAGCCGCAACAATTCTCTGCTGCAGAGAACGCAAAGGGTCATCAAAACCAGGTTGCACAAGGTCAAAAGTAAAAGCAGCAACTTCTTAAATCTAGTCAATGTTTCTTCATGCTTTTTTTTTTTATGAAATATATTCTTAGAACGTCTATTGTTATTTTTTTTAACGTAAGTTATATCAGACGTGTACAGCAATCTCAGCTCAGTCGAGCTGAGTAAGGTGAGAGACGGGAGCACCTTCCCAAGACACCGCTGCTGTAAGTGCTCTGCGCCATCCGGTGAGCAGCACTTTTTTGTCAACGATGTAACAGTTTAAAATGCATGGGTTTTGTGATGTTATGCTGACAAACAGGCAGTTGTGATTCTTCTCTATGAAACATTATTTAACCTGCATCTCAGCAAATTGCTTGTCCCCGGAGTTGCAATTTTTCACACAATCCTTAAAGGCAATTCTGAGCCTTTAAGTTCAGACCCCAATTCACAGGGTACATTGTGTGGGAAAAGAAGCTACACCTCCCAATTTCCTGCCAGGTCCCAGCTGACGATTACTTTCTCCCTGACTACCTTCTCCCTGTATTTTGAGTTTAACATTGTGTTTTTCCATTTTGATTTCTATCATATATTGTTTTCTTTCACTGTGTTCTGCCAACCGGTGCCCTAGCTTGACAGAGCTGCTATAATCTATATATAGTTTGCATATTGATTCCTGGAGTACTTTGAGATCCTTCAGATAGAAGGTTATCACAATATAAGGTCCCTTCACTTGTCATTTAAGGTAACCTTTAAAAGACAGAGAGTTCAGTCCAGTCCAGGTGTTTATCCAAACTGTTCTAAATCTCTGATGTCTGGAAATCCAGAAGGAACAGGGTTTTTGAGAGAATTTCAGTACCACTTAATACCAATTCTGACAAACTACCGCATCATCCTGTCACTGTAATCACATGGGATGCTAATAACGCCGACCGTTTCTGTAGAACTTAAGACGAATCACCACACCACAGTCCTTTGCGGTATTATCCCCATTTTATTCATGAGGAAAGAGGGGATGCTAAAAACGCCGACCGTTTCTGTAGAACTTTAGAAAGACGAATCACCACACCACAGTCCTTTGCGGTATTATCCCCATTTTATTCATGAGGAAAGAGGGTGTCTCATATTACATTACACCATTAAGTGACCTGCTCTTGCAATCTAAAAAGAACAGCAATGCAGAAACTATTACTGTAACTTTCCCAGCTTTTGTTTGGTGAAATGCTGTTTAAATATTTAGATCCCATAAATTCTTTTACCATCGTAGCACATCGTTGTAAAAGCAGGCCACTGAATAATCAAAGTGACACTCAGTTTTCTGTGACTTAGCAGCAATATTTCAATTTATTGCAATTTTGATCATGGTAGAAAAGTCAGCTGAATGCAAAAATAGAGACACATGTCACTGTTCACTATTTTCTTATGCAGCTTTGAAAGTGTGATCCTGTCATTTAGATAAGGCATCAACTCCTTGAAATCAAAACAATTGCCCGAAGAAAAATAACAATGCATGTATTCACCATGTATGTGCCACAGGCTGTAAGAGAGTCCATTATTTACTCCATGGAAATACTTCCTAGTTCCTGGTTTCCATGAAAGGTTGGTGATGCTGGAAAACCTGGGGGCCATTTTTAGTTTTGGTGGGTTGTTTGGGGGGGCTTGTGTTCTTGAAAAAAAAAAAAAAACCCAAAAACAAAAAAACATCCTTCAAGACTAACGCTGTGGGTACTAAAGAGCCCTGGGGAAAGCACTGCATGAAAAATATTTTTGTATCTCTAGCAGAACTCTTAAGGACCTAAACCCAAAAGATGCTATGTTAACTTTGCTAGTCTCAGAAGCCGGAAAGAACAAGCCAAAGAAGTGTTCAGCACCATCTTGGACTCACTTCCAACTGAACATTTGTGTGTCATATAAACCTAACTGTACACAACCTGAAGAAAACATTTCTACAGTAAAATAGGCTCTGGAGAATTAACTGAGTGCCCATCCGGCCCTGCTCCCCATGCAGCAGAGTCACCTAAGGAGAAACTGTTACAGAAGAATCTGCCACAATCCCTCTTCCCACTACCAGGAGTCACAACCTGGGACTTAAAACATCTCAATACCGGTTTCACGTTAACTACACTGTAAACTGTGAAAGATGCAAATGTTTCCCTATCAACAAAGCATGACGTCTCATCGAGCACTGATGGAACCACCATGGTTCCATGTTTATGGATGCTAAGGTGGGATTTGCTGGTGAAAAACCCTTCGGTCACGACCAATTTGAGATTTTTCCTTCTGGAAGAAAACAAGTCACAAGAAACGGATCTCCACATCCCGGTTCTGCCCTCTGTAGCAAACTGGAGAGGCACCAAGAGAGACTCTCATTGTACCAGTTCTGTACAGACAGAGAAATCAGTGTCCTGTGTTATATACCCAAGTGTAAGAATAAAAAGGAACTGCATGTTGCTCTGAATTTTATCAAGAAATCATAATTGAGAATTAATTCAAATCACAGCTGATTGATAACAATAACTAAATCACTGAACAGAGTATTGTCTCACACAGTGTTCAGTAACGGCATTAAGTATGATTACTAAGAGAAGTAAATAATATGAGATTTTTCAACAAGATACTTCTATTTCAAATATATTCACCACTTCTGTAGTAGCAACTCTGAGACCAAAACACAGCAAAAATGGAGTAGCCTCACCCTCATCAAAAGGTCTGACCCATTCTCAAATTACAGTCATAGCAAGAATAGCTTTTTTCCCCCTTTAACTTGAATTTGTGGAAGACAGGCCTTATCAAATTTGTGTACTCCCACACTAAAACCTGTGGTCTGTGTATTCTGTTTGTATGTGCAGAAATGTTGCTACGCATAATTAGCAAAGGAAGCCTAGGTGAATTCTAGGCATCAAAAGAGAAGCAGGAAAGTCCAAGGTGGCAAGATGGGCAGGACAGAACTTGATAGCTTCATTGGCAGGGCTATGTGACAGTGGCCCATGGCAGCAAAAGACTAGACTCCACCACGGAGTCTGATCTAGCTGTTCCTACTTTATATCCTTGTGATAAAATACGGATGCTGACAGTATAACAAATTATGGAAGGGGGCTGAAAAGGGCTGGAGGGGAAGAGTACAGGACACAAGTATCGTTCTTCCTAAAGCTTCATCACCAAACAGGTGCATCTTTTACTCAGCACGTGAGATGCAAAGGAACTAGATATGAACAGTGACATTCCAATAACCACAGTCAATATCTTTCAAGACTTATCTGCATGCACACATACCGCTGTTCCAGGAGGGTACTGGGAGCTTGGAAGAATCAAGCTAGAGAGGTTGAAGATAAACCTTGCAGATTCTCCAGTTCTAATAGACAAATAATGATCTTCCCTGATAAAGATAACCAGGAATTAAACTGTATTAATGTTTGTTCCTGCTCTCTAGCCTGAATCAGATCATGACAAACTGTAGCTAACCCACTACTGAGCATCTTCACACAGTTGCACAGTGAACAGATGCATCACTGCAATATCACCATAAGACCAAGGAGGAGACCAGGCACTCCAGCTCCATTTGCATCAGGGAGTCATTAAGGTGCCTAGAGGGGTTAGCTTTTGACAACTGTAGCAACACGACAGGAGAGAGTGTCATCTTGTCAAGCGCCTTTTCACTCACCTCACCGCCAAGCAAGAAAATGAGTACCTCTCAGATTCTTTTCTGTTCTGAAAGAGATACCGACAGTCTATGCACAAGAGAAACACAACAAAGCAAACCCTCAAACGCTGCATATGGCGTAGTGTTAACTTTGATGGCGATTCTTTGTGGCAGGACACATCCTCATGTGTAACGTACTTTCCAGGCACAACAACAAAAACTGGCCAGGGGTATTATTTCAATTTCTAGAGAGGGCAGTTGATATAGATGAGAGTCAGCGCTCGTAACAGAGGAGACAGCAGCACTGACCCACACATTTTAACAAGGAAGCGTGCGCACGCAGGATAATTCTGGTCTTTCACATCAAAGTTCCACACGCAAGAGGTGTGGACCTGGGCAGATGATGGTAATTGAACACAAAGACTACAGCAGAACATTTTCATAGTGTGTTTGAAGACATCAGAATAAGAGGCTTTAAGTACACGGATGGTGAGGGAGCTCCAATTTTAATCACTGTCCCAAAGAACCCACAGCGCACATCTGAAGCCATTCAAATCTGTTACAACCTAGGTTGAGTTGTGTTAGGCAAAAATGCCTTCTAGCCACACCTAGCGTACTGCTGCATACAATTCAGCTTCCTAGCAGGCATGGTACTGGA
Organism: Eurypyga helias; assembly: GCF_000690775.1. Classification (NCBI taxonomy): domain Eukaryota; kingdom Metazoa; phylum Chordata; class Aves; order Eurypygiformes; family Eurypygidae; genus Eurypyga; species Eurypyga helias. The sequence goes on from NW_010261379.1 coordinate 32,547, forward strand.
ATTTTGTGGGCTGAAACTTTGTCACTGTCACAAATGCACTGCCATTTCCTGATAGCATGAACAGTGTATTCTGAATTTTGACCTTCCTCATTATTATGAGGGAAGCGAAGTTAGACATCCAAAACTGTGGCATTTCTTAGTTTTATCTAACAGAGGATAAGCTGTAAAGGAGTATTATGGATCCCTCAAACAAGAAAAGGATACTGTTCACATTCCTTTTGAGAAAAGATTTAGTATGTATGATATGATCCCTCCTATGGGTATAGAGAGCACACATGGGCCTCATTTTCCAATGCAACGGGCAAATCTGAAGGTGCAGTCCGACATCACTGCCGAGATAAGCGGCAGTTACTGGACAGCAGCCAGGCAGATAAAGCTGCTGTATTATCTGAAGCAATACTGGTAGTGTCCTTCTGGAACAGTGACTTTAACCTACCACCAGTGGAGAAACACAGCAGATTGGATACCTCTCTAGCTGCTTCATGCACTGGAAAGCTGCTCTAATTGTGTAGCTGTGAATCCTCCATGAGAAGGGAATCCCTGGGCAGAGAAAACCAATACAAGAGACATGGGACACCTCAGCTGATTTGGCTTACTGTGAGTGTTTGTACAAACACCTCTTCCTCCGTCTCTGGCCGTTGCCTACCCTTGCTCCTCTTTCAGGTCCGATTTAAACACCCAGTGACACGGCGCAGCAGTTGCACAGCGTCTTTGCTGGGAGATGATCCTTATGAGAGTGTGCCTGATGGTACAACTGTGATGGACTCTCCCTCAACACAAGCTAGAGATCTGACTTGATGTTCTAATGAAAAAACAGCCTAAATTTAATAGCAGTTAATGTAGTTAGATTTTTAAAAAAAAAAAAAAATCCTCTCTTGCTATTTTCTAGAACTAGTTCTCTTACTGTTCTGATTTCTCCCACTGTTTCACTATTGCTCTGTTGGGTTTTATCTTGCTGGAACAAATTTAAGTTTCACAGAATCACAGACTGGTTTGGGTTAGAAGGGACCTTAAAGCCCATCCAGTTCCAACCCCCCTGCCATGGGCAGGGACACCACGTTGCTAGACCAGGTTGCTCCAAGCCTCATCCAGCCTGGCCTTGAACACTTCCAGGGATGGGGCATCCACAGCTTCTCTGGGCAACCTGTCCCAGTGCCTCACCACGCTCTCCGGGAAGAACTTCTTCCTGATATCCAATCTAAACCTCCCCACTTTCAGTTTAAACCCGTTACCCCTTGTCCTGTCACTACAGGGCCTTGTAAAAAGTGTCCCCACCCCCCCCAGTAAAAAGTTCCCAGTCCCCTCCCTTCCCTTTCTTTTTATTCAATTGCTCTTATTAATATTCACATATTAATGCAACACATCTGTTATTCAAGTCGATAACAACGTCTCTCATCTATTAGTCTTAATTCAGAGGATGAAGATCCTAAATCAGAATGACATTGTTAAAAGTCAAAACATGACTTGATTTTGTTTCCAGCTATTTTGGACCTTTTCAGGGTCCAATAACATTAGATGTATTTGAACAGTAATAGAAAGGATGCGTAGTTTTCTCAATACCCATTAACTGCTCCTCCTTACCAAGTTGGTAGGGCATTTCAGAGAGCCCTTCTCTGAGCCCCTGCTTCTACCTTCAAACAGCCTTTAGGCTTTGGAAGTCTGAGAACTGAGTGGATTAAAATACGAGGAGTAAAACTGACCCATAGCCAAAGGGAAAAGCCATGCTTAAAGCAGATGGAGAAAGAACAAGCCTGACAGAGGCGTCGAACAAGCCCACCCTCACATCTACATCGCAGCACAGGGGACTGTTTACCTTTAAAGGGGGTGGGAAGATCTTGCTTTTCATGTTCAGTTTCCCCATCAGACGCGAAGCCCGGGAATCTGGCCACCACATCCCATAGAACAGGAAGATGCTGCCACCTACGGGTGTAAGCGCCAGGAAGGCACCAAATCACAGCCCCTGGGTCCCACTGCCGCAGTGGGGAGGTTATGTGGTACTCGCCACAGCGACACTGCATCCTATTTCTGAACCTTCTTCCATTATTCCTGTTGTTCAGGGAGTAATACAGGCGCATATCCACCGCCTTCTACACGCAAGATACAAGAGGCCTTGCTTTGTGGCCTTCAGAGTGCGAGGGCCCACTGCAGGCAATCCAAGGCCTCTTCCAATCCTCACAGCATGACACGTCCACCCCCTGAATGCGAAGATTAACCTACGTTATCCCAGGAAATAAGCCCACAAATCCAGATCTAAGACCATCACGGCAACATTCAGAGAGGTCAGAATACCTCACAGGGCTGTGCTTTTGGCTTGCAAGTGATAGAAGTTTGCATTTTTAGCGTCACGATGCGTAGTCCCAGTTCCGTGACAGGTTTTTAAGTGTCGTTCTATACAGAAAGCGCTCAAGAAAATAGATCAGAAGAGGCTTGAAACAACACAGAAAAGCTTGGCAAGGAGGAGAAAAGTCGTCCATTGCCACGTTTCACACAGAATCCTGTGTTTGGCACATAGCTACCCTACTCAGGGAACACATTTGGAAGGGTTCCATTTTACAGAGCTCTCAGTGAAGTAGGGCTTTCAGTGAAGTGGGGAAAGTCTCACCTTTTGGGTCCAGATGGTTTGCAAGTCTATCTTCCCATGGCCATACAATACTAGTTGTAAACACAAAACCAACAAAACAGGGAGTCTTGGGAAAAAAAAAATACCTAGTTGCTTTATATCAGAACATTTTTCTCTGAACAGTGTATTTGACTTTTATTTTTTTAATTAGAGTGCAAATACTGTATTATGTTTATTCCATGATATTCCCACCAACATGCCAACCAGCACAACGTTTTCAGTAGAGACACAGCAAACCTACACTGTCTGCCAAACTTCACTCCCTTAAGGCAGTAGGGGGTCTCCTGAAAGCAGCTGAGCTCGGAGCTTCCCTGGCTCCATGAGTTCTGCCCGATTAATTGATATTTTACATACCACTGACAACCACCACCACAGTGAAAGAAGATAAAACCAGTAATCTATGAATGCGGAAGGCACCTTCTTCCCACATTGAAGAAAAGCCATGAGAGTTCGTCTTGTTCAGCCTGGAAAAGCTATAAGCTCTGGGGAGACCTTATAGCACCTTCCAGTGCCTGAAGGGGCTACAAGGAAGCTGGGGGGGGACTTTTTACAAGGGCCTGTAGTGACAGGACAAGGGGGAAAGGGTTTAAATTGAAAGTGGGGAGGTTTAGATTAGATATCAGGAAGAAGTTCTTCACAGAGAGGGTGGGGAGGCACTGGCACAGGTTGCCCAGAGAAGCTGTGGATGCCCCATCCCTGGAAGTGTCCAAGGCCAGGCTGGATGAGGCTTGGAGCAACCTGGTCTAGTGGAAGGTGTCCCTGCCCATGGCAGGGGGGTTGGAACTAGATGGGCTTTAAGGTCCCTTCCAACCCAAACCATTCTGTGATTCTGTGATTGCCTGTTTCAAACTGACAAAGCCAAACTACTCTGTTGCGTGTAAACAGGGATGAGCTAGGACAGCCTCTGGAGCTCTGTCTGCTACAACAGCCACATCTTGTGCTCCAAGCCTTCATTTGAAGAAGCAAACAAACACAGCCCTAGTCCTAATTTTTAGGGGTGCAGGGAGACTCCTACGGTTGAATGAGACCCACCTGCAAAGGCACCCTGAACTTTACAAGCACTCCAGAGACTAACAGCATTATCAGCACTTCTGCAGCGAGATGGACGTGTGGAAAGGTTGTCTGCCTGCATGCTGAGCTGGGCAAGCAGCAGCCAGCTCTACCCAGAACCTTGCAGATGTTGAGAGCATCCTGTAGATGCTTCCCATGGTCTGCACAAATGCCAGGACATCAGCTGTGCATCCGTTCGCAACATGCTCACCTTGTGCTTACCGGTTTCAGTTCATCACCACAAAGTTGAAGTCACATTCAATAAAATACACTTCTTGTCCCACACCTCGGTGTACTCCTCTGTACACTGCTTATAATAATATCTGGCATCAATAGACAACTGCCACCCACATGCAGCACACAAGGGACCTCCATAGCTCAAAGCATGCCATGCACCAACTTGAACAAAGCATTAAGGCTTGTTTACAGTGGCTATAATATTCACACCTTCTGTATCAGACACGTGCATGTACCTAAAATACATTCATGCTGGTGGGCTACACATGCAAATTACACCTTGCTGGGCAAAGAGATTAAGCCTACAGCAGCTGTGAGATTGTTATACCTGTACACAACCTTTAGCTCACTGCATTTTTCAAGATCCAGACAAACTCATCAGTGCTATTTAATATACTGGCAAGGTGAACATATGCATTGTAGTAGGGGAAAAACCAGACGTTTTGCTGAGTCTCAAACTAATTACTGATGGGTAAACTCTGGAGTGAGTGAAACTGCCAGTTTTATTGGCATGAAGTCAAAGAAGAATCAAGCTTGACGCATAGAAATATAACACATTAAAATTTAGGATAAAAATTCTGCCTTTAAAAATTCAGTGAGAGTTTTCTTAATCTCAACTCACCTATACTGTGTTGGAAGAAAACAGCAGCTTGCACATCAGCAATGCTGAAAACAGCTTACAGATTTGGGTAAGAAAATTCCTACTTGGATGTCATTCTCTTCATCTTGTCCAGCTGAGCAGAGCTGGAAAGCAGCTCTACAAATGAAATGCAAGAAAGCGAATCAATTCATCTCAGCAAATATAAAAATAAAACACTATTATGTTGCTCAGATTTTCTCCCATATGCAACAAGCAATACATTCTACTTTCAATCTAAAGGATTTATTTCCAATTATGGAAGACAAAATGAAAAAAATACAGGTCCTGACACTGCAAGCAGCTCTGTGCAGACAGACCACTGTGCCTGCACGAGCCTCCTGCCAGAATTGCAGTCAAAAAGCCTGACAGAAAGAGCAAAGCCAGCTTCGACTCAGTCATAGTCTGAACTGGGGTGCCTGGGAGAAGCCCCTCTCAGAAGACATCCCTGTAAATTCACCTAGGTTTAGCTCTGCAGTGAAACAAAACCCACCCCCCACAAAAAGGCAGCCCCTCCCCACTCCCCCACAGAAAGAGATTTTCTTTCGCTCCCATTCCTACACACCACATATTCAGACAGGCATAAGAATTCATCGCTGGTACAATTCATTGCTGTACATCACTGAGTGTTTTCATCCCTTATAACCAATTGTAGAAAGAAAACATCCTCGTTTGCTTCTTATGGCACCTACTGTAGCCAAAAATCAATTCCTCTTGATCCCAGCAGCCAGTCAATGTGTGATCTAAAGCTCCAAAGAGCTTAACCATTCTTGTTTTGTAAGTTCAGCCAGACACTAAAATATCAGAACTTCTTTATTCTATTACTTAGTGCAATTTAGTAGCACAGGACCCTCTAAATATTGTTACTGTCCTAAAAGATGGCATCAGCGTTTCTCCACATGGTGATGTCCTATCACCAAGAGCTTACCACTCATCCCCAGCTGAGCAGCAAACGGGATGCTGGATCATGACTGTCCAAGATTCAGTCTGCCCTTTACAGTTTGTCATCTTCTGAAGTACAAGGGAGACTGACACTTAAAATCAGACAATCCCCATTCATCCAAGCTTTGAAAGTGCAGTTAGGAAGTCACAGCAGGCGGAAGTTATTCTGAGATGCAAAAACCCAATCCAACCCTAAACTTTATGGAAGTAAGAGGCCGCTGGAGTTGGGAGAGATCTATGTGCAGAGACAGCCCTGGACTTCACAAGCACTGCAACAGCACACCCCAACGCACAGCGTTAACCTCCCGTTGGGGAGGAGGGGAGATGCACACGTGCCAAACTTGACAGGCAGGAGCTAGCTCAGCTCTGAACATCGCCAAGATGCATTCAGGGAGGCTGCACCCAAGCTAAAGCAGCAGCTTGGAGCTACCGGTGCTTCCCTTGTACAGTCTGCACGGGTGCCAAGGAATCTGCTGCTGAAGAGTCAGGTCTTCAGTAGCTAGAAAGCACAGGAAGTGTTGTTATCTTAATTTAGATTGCTTCAATATTTAATCAGTACTGATTGGCCTTTAAAAGTCTCATAGGTAAATAGCCAGAATCCAAAAGCTTTGGATTTCAAGCTCTGGGTGCAGCTGGGGATGGGGGGAGTATTCCTACATTCTTTTTCCTCCTCCTATCAGCCACTAAATTTGAGTATTCCTTGCCACTCACACACAATGCGTCCCTACTCACCCATCCCCGTGGTACCACCGGATCAAAGGTGACTTCTCCGAGTTATCCCACAGTTGTAACGGGGAAGCTCTGTTCTGTACGTGCATTTCACAGTGTGACCCTAAGTTTCCGTAGGTTTGTCCGTAATGCCCATGGCAGCTGATAAATGACTGAGTGCTTGGGGGACGGGGAGTGGCATGAAGAGGGAGACTTAATGCTTAAATACCAGGGCTGTATCTTGAGGCTTACGTTGTCAGAAAGATCTTTCATTTTGGCAGTATGAACCAAGTTAAAACACTACCTCGCCCTAACACAGCAGATGAAGTCAGAGCAATAAAAAGCACTTCTGCAGGCGTAAAAGTGAAACTGTATTATTCATTTCTTAGTTATATCAGTAAAATGGGTTAAACCAGCCCCAAATCTGCCTTTGGGTGAAAGAAAGGGAAATGATGCTGAGAAGTCTCCAGGTGGATCTAATAGGTCCCCAGGGGAAGTTAACTGAGTCTTATCTGTAACTCAGCTGAACCCTAAAATGGGATGAAAGCCGACCGGAACAGATGACAGATTCTGTATTTAAGCTGCCTGTTATGAAATTCTGTTACAACATTTCAATATCAATATGTGTGTCAGTATTTTTTAAAAAAATCAAAGGAGAGAGGAGGAGGCAAAAAATGCAAGTCAGTTGGGATCAGAGGAAAACAGCGGCTAGAAATGAGATATTCTTCCCTCACTCACCTCCACAGTCTAGTCTTTGTTAAAGACTTTTTAAAAGTTTAAGATTTCAGAAGTCAAGTTCAGGTATATCATTCCCAGTAGCATTATACCGACTTAAATCCTACTAATGATGGGAAAGAAGAACAATTTTACACAACTTTCATAATCTTGCATGAATCTACTCAGGGCCTGGACTTCAGCCTCTTGCCTATACGTGTATCTCCTCAGGTACAATTTTCCTGCTGGGGATGCAGAGGCGGGTTGCATAGTCTAAGACTGTCCCAGGTGCTTTCCCAAGCAGGTTAGATCAAGGATACACTATGTCTCCCTCCATCTAAGAGGTAGATTTGGGGGTTTCTGATGCAAGCACAGTAGAGTCTTCCCTGCCCACTGCCCTGGTCTACCCACTAAGTGATCTTATTCTCAACTTTGCATAAAGAACTTTAATTAAATTAAGCTGTCTAGCCCAGAATTTTTAATAACATTACTGCTCACAAATAAGGACTTAAGCCTAGACATGTATTTAAAAACACCTGCAATGGCACAGCATTGCAGAAGAACAAAACCTGAACGCGGTAGTGGAGACACTGTCAGGAGAATACCCTTCCCCCAGTTACCCCTTTGAGGCAATACCTAGTGATGCTCTAGTGAAGACTACTACTTTCTTGACAAATTACCTGTACATTGTACAAGCCACAATGTTTTTTCACGTTTTGTGCATACTGTTGAAAAGAAATCCTCTTCCAAAAACTTCCGATGCACACAAATGAGAAGCAGAAGAATAAACTTGCACAAACTCTGTCAATAAACACACACTCTGAGAAATGGCTTCCTAGTTTATAGCAGATTTATAGTTCTTATCTCAAGTTTCCAAAGTTCATCTGAATCTCCAATACAGGGAATTTCAATGTATCAGTAAATCTTTTAAGCCATGAAGAAAACTCACTCAGAGAAGCAATGTCCCTTATCAGTGGAAGAAGTGATAAATCTGAAATAATATATAATTCATGATGACACATATCAAGACATTACAGCAAACACTGACACAAGACCTATTTATGGCATTACTTGGCTAAGTGTATTCCCTACAGAACCATCTCCTCTCTTATTCTGAACCAAACACCTTCTTTGATAATGCACATCTCTTCAGAGCTGGGAAAGAAAAAGCAAATCCAATTCAACAACCATTTCTCATGATAGAAAACTAGTGGCCCTCAGCCAGTAACATATAAAAGTAAATGAAAATTTAAGCGCGGATCAAAAAGAAATGTGACACAGGATGGCTACTTTAAAAAATTTATGACCTCAGGCATCAAGCTATCCATTGTCTAAAACATGCTAATATGGATGTTAAGCTGTCCTTGGCTATGGAACAAAGTTTTAGTCTGGTTCCTTCACAACAGCTTCCTCAGTCTTCAGGGTTTAATACATTTCTGGATTCACAAGCTCTGAAGAAATAAGGAGTCTTCTCAAATCTTTGTGGTAGGCTCCAGGGAGCTAAGGGTCACAGATGTCCTGTTCAGGAGGCATTTACATTGCCACCCTGGAATTCAGACCTGGAAATACTTTGCAAATACTAACTAGGTCTTACAACACCCTTGGGAGCAAGGTCACTACCAAACGGTTTGGAGAAGTGCGTTAAAAACTACTGACTACAGGTGACATGACTGGCATTACATGTCACATGAGTCAGTATCACAATCCTTAAATAGTAAAAATAGCTTTGAATAGTTAAAATATTAGTTTAAAAAAAGCTACTGGGAATAATGTAGAAGAAAGAAAGAAATGCATAGGTGTATATTTGGGGAAAAAAAAGGAAACTATTTCCCTGCAAAGACAGTACAGCAGTTCACCTTTGAATTAAAAATAAAGTCATAAAAATCCAAAAGTAGCTTAGCTCGCACAGTTGTTTCCTGCAGAAGCCTGCAGGACAGATGCCATCTTCTTGAGACAGAAGAGGGAAACAAATACTCCCCCTAATCCTCCCCACACCATCAAACCTGGCTCAGGCATTAGCCAAACAACATACCTACAGTGGCAGCAAACCAGAGTTAAACTAAGAACCACCCAAAAGTTGGCACACGTTGCACAGGAGTTTCATGCTATTTCACCACTGATGGGTTTCCCTCTCATCTTTTCTGGTGATCTGTGCAGAATAAAACCATTTCGAAGGTTAATGTATTTGGTCTGAGCAGAGGAAATGCTTGCAGGCCTGGCTGTGGTGCAGCCAAAGCAGCACTGTGCTCTCAACCCACTGAACAGCAGGTGATTGTGCTGTTCACAAAGCCCGTTCCAACCAACCTGCGAGGTACCAGGACGTTAGCAGAGGAGAATGAGCATTTACAGACAGGACAGGATTACATTTCCATGAAATGGTGTCCAATATATTTTTTAAAGGATAAAGAAAGGTCTGGGATGGGTGTAAGCTGATGGAACAAAGACACAGATGTGCTGGTGAGAAAGGTTTATAGAGAAGTCACACGAGGCGAGGAATAAATCAATTAATATATGTACTTGGGTAAGCACTGCCATGGTCATACTCACGTGGTGCAGAAGGAAGAGCTATAATGTCTACAAAGAGGAGTACGACAATGACTGCATGCATACACACGTTACATATACACATATATACTTGTCCAGTTTAGTTAGGTGAAGGGCTGATTGCACCTGACAAAGCTTCTCATCCCTTCCGCCCCATCAAAAAAAGGCATGTAAGGCAATTACTCACACTGCAAACACAACAAGCAGTCCAGCATGGCTTGTTCTACCTCAGACTGCCATTGTGAAGGTGAATTATCACCCATCTTCTTCCTGAAGGCACACGTAAAACAGTTTAATTCAGAAATCTGCGTTCACCGAGCGTCCGGTCTGGCGTTTGCAGTGACATCCACTGTAACCCAGTCCTGCTTCCCCTTAAGCTTAGTGAAAGCCTGGTCATTCCTGGCTGGTTCTTGTGAAACATCCCCTCTGACTAGCATGGGCCACATCTTCACAGATTAACCTGCAGTTCTGGGGACAGCCTGAGAAAAAAAACTCAGCACGAAGTTTCAGCCGTGACATGGAAAACCAAACCCAAGTACATGCGTATCACTGAAACACCCTGCACCTTGTTAGGGCAACGCAACCAGGCGACCCCACGTGATGTTACAAGATGAAGCTAGACACAAAGGGTCCCTACCAGAGGAGATGGGTGTCCTGACGTTCACAGACGTGTGATCAGGCTCCAGCCTCTGCTCCATCGAGAGAGGAGGGGGCTGAGGCACTGCTCAGACAGTGCACTGAAGGCTGCCCACTCAACCTGGGACCATCAGATCTCAGCACCCCAGTGTGCTACTTGCCTGCCGACAGTTTCAAACCCCAACTGCTTTCCTGCTTTTAAATTAATTATTAATTGGCATACCTAAACTAGACACAGCCATTAGGTGATCCAAACGTTGCCCTTAACCAGCCAAGCGATCCTGTTTTCCATCTTTATAATGGCCTTGCAGACAAATGGTAAAAACAGTCCATTAGCAAGTGAGCATCATTTAGATTCTGTGATAACAGAGGTTGTATAATAAAGCTAAGATAAGAAGAGACAAAGACATATGGCAGCAATGAAACTGTCTATCTCATTCAGAAACAAAAAAATCTCTCAGCTAAGTATATCAGATAACTCTCGCTAAGACGAAAACATTTTCTGCTCCAATTTTAACAGTAGATTGCAACTCATCCCTTTCCATTTCCAGGTGTTCACAGGTTTAAACTGGCACAAAATGACCTACATCAGTATAGCCCAGTCTGCTTCTGTCAACGAACCATGAATAAAGGGGAACCTTAAACTGTAAAACCAAAAATCAGGGCAGTAAAACTTGCATAAACCAGGCTATAACCAGGGAGGAGAAGGAGAGGAACCTGCCCACATCTCCAGCTAATCTTGATGTGTCCCTGGAGAAATTTCCTTTATGGTCTTCTTCCTTAGTCAGCTGTACAATAAAAGAAAATAAAGCTGCTCCTGAATAAAATGCATTCTGTATTCAAGCTGTTTTATACCACATTTAAATGTTTTAAATACGAAACAATGCATCAGCATATTACAGCTTAAAGGAGCTAGAAAATGAGGAAGAAATATTCATCTGGCATCTATAAGAACAGAGGATCAAGTGACAGATGGGAAGGGGAGAATCAACTCCAAACCCTGGGTAACCTTGTCTGTCACTAGCCTCAGAAGCACAACCTGCAATTAGATGGTTCTAAACAGGGGAAAAAGGAAAAAAAAAAAAAGGCACTAACAAATATATTTTCATTGGCAGCAATAATTTCAGGACAAGGACAACATCTAATTTTAGTGATTCCGTTCCTCAGATACATCATTCTATTCCTTCTTTTTCTTACAGAATAAAGAGAGTCCAGAGAACCACCCCATAAATTATTCTTGCTCTTGAGAGGGGAAAAAAAAAAGAGCAACCATTCTCCTGTCTTTCAGCAATATGGGACTGACTTCTGACACACGAGGATGCATCTGGTTTATTCCATATGCATTCAGGAATTGGAATTTGGGAGATCTTTACTTTATAAACCAGTTAAGTATCAAAAAGAATGATTACTTAATGTCTTTAAACAACACTTTTCCTTGTAAGGTTATGACCTTTCAGGGATCTCCAAGGAAAAATATGAAGTGCTGGAGAATCAGTTTCTCCGAAAACTCTGTGTTTATGACGAAAAGGTCATCCTTTCACGCATTGAGGATGGGACAGATGATGTGCTGTCTGCTTTTTGAAAAGCCAGATAGGTTTTGTAAGACAGTAACGTTCCTGAGTTTCAAACTGGATGTTTTAAGGACTTTGTCAAGAGATAGCATTCGCTGTCTCTTCTCCCTCAAAAAAAAAAAAAACCCCACATAAAAACCTCAGAATAATTTGGTTAAAATGAAAGAACATTGCTCCTGAAATCGCTATGACAGATTTGAAATATAATGCTCTAAACCAGCTTAATTTTCAGCAAACATTGTGCAGATGCTACATAGATGACACATTTCTTACACCATCATAAAAATGACAAAAAGCCCACGATGGAGGTATTCAAACAAACAATAACAAGGGATCACCTTCACTAAAGCCTAGAGAAGGCACTTCTTTCTTTGGACAGTTATTTACATGCAAGGCAATGAACTAAGAGCTAATCTGATATGAAATAGTTTTGAGATAAGTACCACAATAAACAGCACAAAGGCATTCAAGCCCTTTTCCTATAGCTTCACTAACGTGGGATGCTCCTCGTTTTCTTATTGACTTGCTTGTCCCTCTGATATAATAGAGCCGCACTAATTCACGCTAACGACTGGGAGGCCGATCGCAAATTACCAGACCTTGCAAATTAGCAAGTAAGCAAACAAACACTATTAAAAAGCCCAGTCAAGGGTATCAGAGCACATCATTTACTTTGTTCATTTGTCTTTCAAAAGCGTAATTTGGTCTCCGAACCCTTCACAGCTCGCCAGGGAGAGCAGCGGGCAGAACAAGCACAAAACCCCCACCGCCAACATCTGCTTATCGGGTGTTTGCAACCCTTCCCACTCAGCCTGTCTGGAGAGCTAAGGCTGTGGAACCAGGGGCGTTCAGAACGAAATCACAACGGCAGCAGTACCGTGGGCCAGCACATGCATGTACGTGGCGTGGCCACACCGGACACCCGCAGGTGGGTAAGGTGCCTTCCAGCGTGCACGCAGACATCAGCTGCCCTGTTCAACCAACAGCAACCCATATTGGCCACAAACACTTAACTATTTCCCAAGCTGAAGTCGCCACAAAGAGTCTAGACTGAACCGTGTTGGTAAAACTTATCCATTGATTAATTCTGATGGTGATTAAGTCTATAAAGAGATTAAAGATGATTTGCAGACAATCCGGAGCAGGATGAATTCCCGGGATGTAGATTCACAGTGTCAATGGCTAGCTGCATCTCTGCTGGTCTGAGAGCAGTACAACTGTACAAGTAACTAGGAACACTCACTCTTAATTCAGGTAGCTTTGTTCTCATTTCTCCTCCCAGCTCCCTGCTGGATTTTTTTAATAGTAAGAAGCTGAGACATACAGTTCAATTTCTGTGCTGGCGTGTTTGTCAGCAACATGGCTTGTACTGCTCAGTTCTGCAGGCACGTATATACTGGCAGTGGGCTAAAAATTTCAGCTGCATTAAGGTACTGCCGTACTACCTCAGGACAAAAGGGAAATCTGTCACCAGCTCTCCCGTAGATGGGCTGAAGTAAGAAAGAGTGAGTTTCCTTCTCTTTCGGCAAACCTAATGGCCAGCCTGGCTGGTATAGATCAGCCCAGCAAGCAGCAAAAAGGTTTGCAAAGCTTTGCATTGAGAACCTCTGAATTGCAAGCCAGATCTTTAGAGGCACCACTGCTCTCAACTCGCGTTAGAGGGCAGGTCTCAGCCTCTCCCCCGCTCTACCTATTGCAGGTAGTTTGTTCCACAGCAAATTATTATTCTGCACGTCTTCTTCATGAAAGGGCCCCATTAACCTTTCTGCTCTTCTCCACTTCCAGCATGGAGCATCTCACTTGAAGAATCCTACCATGCACACCTTTCCTTTATACCCTTCTGTTCAGGGGCTCAGACCAAGAGCCCGGCTGGTTTACAATTTCCTACCCCTCCTAGGCAGGTGAGGAGCTTTCTCATCTGTGTTCCAGCTTTAAGAAAGGGAGCAAAAATAACTGATGCCAAACTTTACTCTTCTTTGTCTCCCTCATTTGTTTGGGTTTGTTTTTTTCTTTTTTCATTGTATTCTCAATTTGTATTTTTTCCTCTTTTTGACCATCCCTCTCTTTTGACCTTCCCAGTGTAAAAGAGGAGGGTTCTGCCAGATCAGAGCTTTCACAACACCCACACAACCACGCAGCTCAGCCTTGCCTGCCCCATGTAGTACCTATCATAACGGGCAGCTCTCCTTTCAGTCAACTTCCTACTGCTTGACTCAATCTCTTAAGCTCACAGTAGCTGCCAGGACTTGCCAGCCTCAGATCTCCTGGTCCTTCTTGACTCACGCTGCAATCCTCTAGTAGCCCACTGCATAGATGCTAAATATGCTTTAAACATCTACGTTTAGATAACAAATTTCTATGATAAGCGCTTCCTTTCTGTCTCCATTTTCCTCCTCCTTAGATACTCCACTGCCTTTGGATCATGTAGCATTAAGATTCAAACCAAAGCATTTTAAAACTGATTTTCACCACCTCAGGCAATAAATAGCACCTGTAACCTGCCACCCCAAGTCCACAGAGTAAATAAATCTGGAATTTGTAGGACCTGGGTTGAGGTTCGCAAACCAGTATGAGGCATTGCCTCAAGTGAATGAACTGGAGGGTAGAGGTTAACCCTTCCATCAAGCCAATCCAAACAACTTATTTAAAATTCCCTCTTTTCCAAACTGGTAGGGTGGCTGGGATATAACTGATTAGTATGGAACTAGAATGGCTCTTTTTACCTAGAAAAGCTCTTCCTTAATCTCATTATCCATGAAGTTTGATCCCTTTTCCCCTACTCAGAAGTAACTCACAACAAAGCAAATTTGGACAAATTGGCCAAGAAGTATAAAATATTAGAGTTACTTTGGACGAAAAACTCTCCAGTTCTGTCAAACCCAGAACTTCAGCATCCTTCCAAAGAGATTCTGGAGCAGACCCTCACTGTTTATGTGCTCATGGCTTTTTTTCCCCTTATTGTTTATAATGAATCATTAGATCAAAATAAAATTAAAAAGCTTTAAGTTCAGTCTTCTTTGTCAGGACTTGCAAAACAGCTGTATTAGAAAAAAAAAAGTGCAAATGGCAAATCCTGTACATTCTAAGACTTTTCAGGGGCCTAATGTGCCCAAAGTCATCTGCCTTCAAAGCTATTCCTGCGTGAAGCTCCTCCTCCCACAGGATCTGGTGCCATACACTTAAACTGCCACACGTTTCCTGTGACATCTCTTTTACAAACACGTTCCTATATGGTTGTCACTAAAGCCCTGCACACTTTCAAAACAAAACAGCCCTACGTGATTCTGTCAAAGAAAAGCTCTTGCTACAATCTTCCAGCAGTTGTTTTCTGCAGGTTGAAAATGTTTTTCTCTCCTTTCCCCCAGTATTTTGTCCTGCAATTCGCTGTATTGTTACACCACCAGCAACACCACAAGGTACCAAAGCTGAGCCCAGCTTTCAGGGTGAAAACATGCTCTTTTTTATATTTTGGTCACCTCAAAAAGAAAAGCCAAGAGACATCCTCTTTTCCTGCACCTCTTCCACACCACCCCATCACATCGCAGGGACCCATGTGGGGAGTCGGACCCATGTGACTTTTTGTGTAGCTGTAAGGGGAAACCAGAACCTCTGGGAACTATGATGATATAAATAAATATCATCATCTATTTACCATTCAAAACATTTACAATTATGGAGGTTTTTTTAAGTAAAGTCCAAATAGGGATTCCACTTCATAAAGGGGAATTTGAATTACAAGCAGCAGCTTATGAACTTGGTGATCAGTAGGTAAAAGAGCAGAGACATGCATTTCTGGAGGAAGTGTTAAAATTACCACGGTTTATCATTCCGATTTAATTGGACCAGAACCTTGGCTGGCATAACCCAATACAGTTGCACTGATTTAAATTAGTCTGGGGAAACAGGCATAGCTTCAGTTATTCCAGTGCCAGGAGGAGTCTATTTTGCGTGTCTAAATCAGTTCTTTTTTATGACACACGCCTGAGGAGGATACCTATTAATTCCTTCATCAAGCCCAATAAAATGTTCTTTTTATACTATCCTAGAGCCTGGCTGGCATGCAAGGGGCACTTATCTCGTAAAACAAAAGGCTGCCACACCTTCCCAGTTTACACAGTGTGCCGCTCACGGTGTCGAACACTCATGTCACGCAAGGCAAAGGAGGCAGCGAGGGCTCCCAGCCTAATCCTGCCCTTTCTCTCACAACGCTCCCTGTGATAGTCACACGCCTTCTCCCAGCCAGTCGGGAAGAAAGAAAACAGCAGTCCGACGCCAAAGGAGCCCCGGCGGAACGAACCGTGACTCTATTTCACCCCGTGAGCTGCCCAGCAGCAGTGTAGCCATTGTGCAATTGCCTGGATTGCTTCTTAGGGGACGCCTGTAATTGATGTTCTGCAAAAATCTCAGGCTTTGTTACACAGTTGGACCTGCTTTGAGAGCTGGCTGTTGATATCCTCTTGGAAGAAGCTGTGCTGCAAAGGGAATCTCAGGATGCGCAGCATCTTCTGGCCTCTCAGCACTACAGCCAAGTCAGGACAATTGAGGTGTGGAGGGCACAATTTCCTTCAGCTCATACAGTAAATTGAGTCAGGTTTAAGGAGTGGAGTGGTTATTTTTGGAGCAGATGCTAGGAGGATAGCGTAGGTCCTGCCTGTATGTTAAAGCCTGACCTATGGGTCTATCTTTGCAGCAGTATATTCATCCGACACGATAACAATACTGAAGTCAACCAGGGAAAGTTTTTAAAATATATATTGGATTCCTGATATCCTTGAGGAAATTATTTTGACCTTACAGAGCTGAAAGTTCTGCCACAGTTATACTGCCAGAGCTCCTTTGTGGCATATAAGTTTATTAAAAAAAAAAAAAAAAAAGCCTGTTGCAGATGCTCTGATCAGAACCTAGCAATGCAAGTCAGAGGCTTCTGTTCAGCTGATTCAGTGATAGCTCTCTTCAGTAGGGAGAAATTACTTTGTGTAAGAAGCAATACCCAGCTTGTTTCAAACCTCAGCCTCTGGCAAATCTGTCATAGCAGGAGACATTCCCTGTTTCTTTGACAGATTGGCCTGCGGCTGAAAGTTAATCTAACATGTCAGAAAAAGTACACAGTAGGTAAAGAAAAAAGCCAGAGCTAACCCTCTCAGCATTTTACATCAGGGCATATTTGAAAGAAACGCTCATTTATAGACAGTAAAAATATTGCTCTAAGTCTTCAAATTAAAAGAAAAAGAAGACAAAGGCATGCTAGCAATAAAAAATAAGCTTAAAGAATGAACAGACCAGAATCTGTAACCTACACCAGGGATAAAAGAAAAAAAATACTGCCACCAGTTAAGAACCAAGACCGCTTGGTTTTGCTATTATACATCAATTTCCTTTCTCCTTATCACTCAGAGTGCCAAATTAATAAGTGGTTTCAACTATCATGATGCATAAAAGCATGAATTTTGGCTACAACAACAATCCAGTAAAAAAAACAAACCACACACAAAATAAAAATCACACTTGCCAATGCTATCAATATGTAATTTTGTTGTTGTCATTGTCCTATACATCACTCCACTCAGTAGCATAAATTTCCTTCAGTTGCTCTCTTCTTTCTTGCTGATAAGGTCCCTGAAGTTATATAAAGCATCATTCTTAGAAACGTACAAACACAGCAAAGCTTGTGCTTCAAACTGTACCCCAAATCTCCGGCAAAGGCAGTAGGCTTGCTGCTGGCCAGCACCAGGCTTCGAAAGCCAAAGCGAGCCAGAACTACATTCTCTGTGGGAAATGTAATTTTAGCAAAAGTTTAAATGTTTTTTGCAAGAACAGCTCAACGACTGAACTCCCTTGGCGAGTACCGAAGCAAGAATTTTTTATGCTATTTTGTTTCACTGATTCGATTTTCAGTTGTACCAAACCTGTAAGATTATATTTACGATTTTACATTAGTAAAATCAAAACGCTGAATGTCTCAAAAATTACTTTCCATTCAATGAAAAAAACCTTAGAACTGGGGGGAGAGGGCTGGAGAGAGGAAAGGTTCGATATAATCTCACGTTTAGCAGCGTGAGATTTTCCCAGGGGGTTGTAGTCCCAGGCAGCCCCATCTAGACCATTAAAAGGATGAAATTCTGCATGCTTATTGGTATTTGAAACATATAAGGAAAATGTCATAAAAACTTCTCATGTTGCCAACTTTCTTAAGCAAAGCAACACTCCTGATTCATCTGGAAAGTGTTTATATTAAATGGCTAAAACTGTGAGGAAGGAGTGTGATAATCTTTAATCTTTGTATCATTTCATAAACTGAAAATAATACAAAGAACAAAGCAACCCACCAACCAGTCTAAAAGTTGCGTTAAGGTTCTGAATGCCCTTTCCCAGTGCCACCTGAAGCATCATTTTCCACTTTTCAGGTCTTTAAATTCCTATTCCAATACCCTGACAGTTTTTTTTCTCCTAAGCCATTAGTGCTGAAATAAGGGCAATTGTTAAAGCAAAGGGTGCTTTGAGCCAGACACCACTTGACGTAGCTCGGTTGTTTTTCCATTCCCCACGCACTGTGCTGGAAGTCGCAAGGGAAGGTCAGCCTGGCTCCACAGCTCTGCTCCCCACTGGACACTCCTACACTTGCAGGGCTATGGACAAGTACCTTTTCTTCCTGGAGAGGGTGAGGAGGCACTGAGACAGGTTGCCCAGAGAAGCTGTGGATGCCCCATCCCTGGAAGTGTCCAAGGCCAGGCTGGATGAGGCTTGGCGCAACCTGGTCTAGTGGAAGGTGTCCCTGCCCATGGCAGGGGCTTTGGAACTAGATGGTCTTTAAGGTCCCTTCCAACCCTAACCATTCTGTGATTCTATGAAAGCACAGTCCACATGCAGTTTTGGTTCTCGGCACGAACCATCATGCTGACACAACAGGAGCAGCAGACCTGGGCTGTAGCTGGAAGGAGGCAGCATGGCCAAGCCAAGAGCCGAAGCAGCCAAGGCAGCAGCACAAAGTACAGGGAACATCCAGAGGGGAAAGCCCTTTACTACTTTTTCCACCCATGCACCTCCTGGCTTGGTGGCATTCCAAGTCCCTCCTGACCTCATATGACAGAAATTTCCCCTTAGGACGTGGCTTCCTACCCTGCCACCTTCCCCTGCTCCTTAGCCCTGGGTGGAAATAAAACTGGAAAATGAAGAAAGTGAGTGAGTCTAAAGGAAGACCAACAGCAGAGCGCTTTTGGCTCTGGCAAGCCTGGGAGGCCAGTCCAGACCCCCCAGAGATGGGGAATCAGGCCAAGCTGGACGAGGAGCAGTGCTCAGGACAGGCGTGTAACACCCCTCTTCTGCAGGGCACCTTCTCTCCCAGCCAGCCCTGCCAACCGCAGCACCCTCTGCCCTTCACGCACCGGCAGCGGGTCAGCTGGGCACCTCCGCTCTGTTTGCAAGCCTCGTGTAAGGACGGCGGTGGGGACCAGGAGAAAGGAAGAAAGTTAAAAACGTTTGAGAACGAGGGTCTTTGTGATTTCTGCAATGACTAAATAAACCCTGAATTAAATGCTTTCCAAATTCTGCTTAAGCACATCTTTTGTACCTCTGAGGAGGAGTTTGTGAATGGCTGAAAGCACCTTGAAACCATAACACACAAAGCACTGTCCTTCTTAGAATGCAAGTTTTGAAAAACCAACCAGGCTCATATTAATCTAATAAATGGCAGCTTTCCAGCCTGATAGCTTCATAATGGGTACCATGGCCTTTCCAGAGTCTGTTTTTTAATCCCTCAGAGAGTATATATGTGTAATCGCATGTCAACCGTCAGCCTCGTGAAGGAGGAGGGTCCACATCATGTTTTGCTGCTGGCAAGCTGCTTCTCCTAATGAATGCATCAGGCTTCCTCCTTCCTATTAGGATTTTCAGGGGAGTATTTGTGACAGCAGGTATGAAGAATCACATGGGCTTTTGCATGTGTTTTGTATCTGGGAAGTTTTGGGTGGAGCTACAACACATGAGGAAAAAAACATGAGATTTCTTCTTCAGATAAAAAGAGAGAAATACGAGTATTAACAGTTACCCACCAACGTAGCTCCCATAATAGTCATGGAATGAGTTCCACTTGCATACCGCGTTAAACAGCTTTCACAAGCGAAGTCCAAGCTTCAAGAGACAAAATTTCACAGCCTTTGCTAGTACAGAACGTCAACTTCAGTTCCCCTTTCAGAGGAGTTCTCCTGCGGTGCACTTGCAGCGCTGCACCGACAGATGATTTGAATGAGCCTCTATCAGAGAGATCAGGGATTTCCCAAACTTCATTTCATATCACTGCTCCAAATAATTACTCAATACTTCGTTCATACTCCAAGCATGACAGTCGATAATTCTGAGAGTCATCAGCGAGCAACAGGCTCATGTGATCAGCTAATCCTCGCTGCCAAACTTCAGCATCACACAGAGGGGTTCACACGGGGAGGACCAGACACTTCACACTAGACCGAAGCCTTTGCTGATCTGCCCACGCATTCCTCACCGCAGCGTACCGCGGTGATCTAGGTGGAAGCCACTGCAGGGACAAGCATGAAAAGCTGTGTGAAGAACTGAGGTTTGGTTTCATGAAAGGTTTAAAAGCAGAGAACCTCGGCTTTCTGCCAAATCTGAATGGAAATTTATGAAAGGGTTTCCCGTAAAATTATTACAACTCAATCTAAATGTCTGTTTCTCACTTCAGTTATATGCTGTGCATGCACAAAAAAGCTTTGAAATGAAAAGCTGCTTCCAGTTTAGAGGGGGGAGTGGGATAAAAGAGAGACAGAGGGAAAAAAACCCTACAAACCAAATAAAGTAACTCTCAATTCCCAAAAGGTGAAATGGCAATGACATCACCAGAATTTTTTTTTTTTCTTTCAAAACAAAGTCCCTAATCAACCTAATTTGGCAAGACATTTTGGTTCATATGAAGCACTTCGCTCAGGAAAATCATGCTTCTGTCAGAGTTGGGGACTAGCTTTGGCAGGCCTGCTACTCCCCAGAAAGAAGGGCTGATACTCTGATGAGCCCTGTGGCTGTTGGTTACCGGAGAGAAGAAACATGTGAGCTACATGTACCCAAATGAGCAAATAGAAGTTAAAACAAGACCCTTCACCCAGAAGTTCAGTCCAGACAGGATCATTGGCTGTGCAGCCCTCCTGCTCCAAAGGGAGCATCCAAGCACGGAATCACAGGAAAAGAGAAGTTGTTGGCCAGGGAGCTACGACCCTATTCACAAATGCTGTAACATGAGGCTGTCTCCTAAAAAAAAAAAAGTAATCAGAGTGCAACCTTAAAACATAGTATTTTGAAGCCCTAATCATCTGCTTAGGAATGGACTACAGCCTCTGGCACTTGATGAACAAGCTGTTATCATTTTACACATCAGATACACAACAGGCACAATCCAGTTAGTGTTCCGCTTCCCCATGTGAGGCAAAGGGTCTAAAACAAACTTCGTAAAGGTCCTTGTCCTTTCACTCCAAAATACCAGCTTTATGGAAACTGCTGCCAGCTACATAATGCAAGTCAGATTGGCATCAACAGAAGAAAAAATATTTCCCCTTAGGATACTGTTCCCAAACACTCCCAGTAAAAGCCTTTTTCTTCTAAAGGCTTCCTCTTGGAATGAAACAAGTCCAGAGCTTTGTCCGCCGTGGGCTGGCATTTACAGCAAGAGCAGAGGAGCCCCTGTGAGGAGCCCTTTGTCTCCAGGAGAACAGTTGCAGTGCTGTCAGCACAGCACATGTGACTTCGCATGCGTCTGAGTAAGAAGGGAGCAACAGATGTGGAGGGGAGATCACTGCACTAGGGAAAGGATCCTGTGTCTCGTCTAAATGCACAGAAGGTGTCACAGTGCCGCTTGCTCTCTGCCTCAGCACTCCGTGATTTTGGTTTTTTAACATCACAGGCTAAATCAATTTCCCCCTTCTGGACCAGAGCTGGAAGAAGACCTTAAGTAAAATGTCTTTGTCATAAAGGATATTACTCCCCTGCAGTGCCAGATGGGTCCACAGACATGCAATTTATCCAATATCAGGAGGTGAATATGGGGTTAGGAAAACCATTTTCCTCACTACTCTCTTAAGCCTTTTTTGCTTTTGCTATCCCAGGCTGAGGTCCATGATTCCAGGCTTTTCTCATACTGCAAGAATTAAAATCCTGAGCAAGCCTACAAGACAGGAAGGGAGGAACAACATGTCCTGGAGAACATTAACCTGAATTAGCTTTCAAAATTGAATCATTAAACAGAGCGCCTCTGCAAACACTCTCAATCAGAAGTAAAGTATTAACATGCTCGTGAAGAGAACTCGATCAAATGATAACGACTCTCATTCTGAACAAGTAATTAACCAGCTTTGCACGAGTTGAACAGCCCGTAACTAGCAGCGAGCAAGCTGGTGGGAGGGCACCCAGAGGAAGTGGGGGGCTGGTCTATGCACAGGGAGGAAGATTTTGGCTAGGGCACGGTGTGGATCCACATGCGAAGGGTCTGCCCCCATCAGAACCTGCCTAGAGGAACCAGGCAACTGCCTCTGGAGAGAGCAGAGCAGATACCGACTGCAAACCGTCCCCTGAGACACTGGTAGCCAGTGGCCTGAAATGGAGTAGGCATCGTTTCATGCAGGTATGGGGAAAACAACATTTAAAAATCAGGTGGGTTAAGCCAGCCAACATTACATATTTGTGACCCAGTCTTCAAGGCACACAGGCTGGCTGTAGCCTCTACTTTGGGTGATTCAGAAAGAGAGAAGCAGTTTGCAGAAATTCATGAGAGTTAGGAACAAGCAATTTTAAGATCCGATCTCTGATTCAGTGTGACCTCTTCCTTAGCTGCACAGTTTCCTCTCTGCTGAAACAGTAAACACAATTCCTTTGCTGGAGTTTATTTGTCCAACTCACGGATTTGTTATTTTCCAGAATTTGCAGAAAATGGAATACCTATACACGGGGAAGTGTGAAGTCTCAGCAGTACAAAAGAATCTGCACAAGGGAAGAAACTGCACTGGATATCAGAACTGGAGACAAAAAGAGGGAGGAATCTTTCCTTGTACTCCCACTACTACAATGGGAATACATCACCTACACTGCTCCTACCCCAGCTCACCCTTCTGGCCTCTGAGAGCCAAGTAGCTTAACACTTTTCCTGAGCAGGAAGGTAACTGCCTTTGATGTCTACAGAGTCTAGAAAATTAAGGGGATACAGCAAAACTATCCTTTGGTTTGAAAACTGCCACACCTAGGGAAATACCAGCAGAGATCCCATGGGAAGACATGGCTGGGTCAAGTGTAGATTCTGCTCATAACTGGAAGGTGTTTCCACGTGCCTAAGGAACACGTGTTGCTGTTGGAGAAAACACACATCCTGTGCAGGTAAAGGCCACCCATCTGAATAAATTTCCCGCTCCTCATTGGCAGGCAACATGCATTTACCCCAGTTTTCACTGTTTCCCTGCAACTTTGGAAGAGCAGTAAAGATTTGGTGCCCATCCTGGTTAAGCCCCATTGCCTGCAAGTAGTCAGAAGAACATCAGAAGTCTCTTGACTAACCCAGTCCAGTTTTGCCCAGCGGTTACACGACACTAATTAAATGCAGGACCACATTTCCAGCCTTCACTCCCCCACCACAAACATATTGCTCACACACAATAAAGGGGAAGGACAGCAGAAAGGAGATAGCTAGGAGCAGGTTACCCCAGCTAAAGAACCACTTTTTTGCCTACAGACTTTTCCAAATTATCCTGGGAAGCTGGCCAGATTAATTACCCTGGTAGACCACACACAGCCCATGGGTAAGCAGCCTTTGCCTTGAAAAACTGACTTGAATTATGACACTCTCTCTCCTGAAAGCACTGTCAAAGGTGCCAGGCTTGAAAAATAATGCTGCCCAATCCTACCTTCATTCAGCTGCTACGGTTTGAGAGGTACCAGTTTAGGATGCAGCCTAGTTAGCAGACTGCTGCTGGAAGGGGGGTGCAGAGCTGGAGGAGGGGAATTACAACACTCACCAGATCCTAGCCTGCTGCCTGGATGACTTCCAGAATCCAGAGCCTGTTTTAATCTCAGGCACATGTATGCATTTCCCACCATACTTCCAATCTCCCTGCCAGGTCCAGCTTTTATGAACGAGCAAGGTATTGAGACCAGCAGGAATCCTGTTTTCACAAGGTCCAGGAGTGGGGGAATTCTTGTGAATCCTAAATCCTGCCAGGTAAGGGAAGCCAAGGGACCACACAATGTACAGTGGATGGGGGCTGAGTGTACTGTTAACAAGCTCCTGGGGAGCCAGGATTTTAACAGTCACGCACTTCAGCGTTCGTTTCTGGGAGCATCCTTTGAATACCACGCAGAAAGGACCGTAATCTGACTGCAATGTCAAGTTGTGCTTTCTTTGGGTACCCAAAGTGCTCCATGACCTCGCATTTGTGCAGGGGCCAGTATCCAAAGCAGCATTCTTAGACATGGAAGAGGATTGCTGTTGAGGATATCTGGACTACTTCTTATCTTCATTTTCTGCATCTTTCACGACAGTTTTCCCCTTGTCTGCCTGAATTCATTTGCACCAAGCACATGAGAGTCTAGCACAAGCTTGATATCCTTCGTTTAGTTCTTGCTAATTACATAGCATTTCAGCAATTGATTGTACACTAGTCAAATAAATTCAGGAAGAAGTTATCTCAGTAAGGAATTGTTTGCCGCAAACCAGTGAGTAAAACTTTAAATCAATGTTTGCAATGCTTTGCTCACTGCCGATGAAATGGCAGGCAACTTAATTAAGACTATCTTCTTAAAAGCAGAGCAAAATTCTCTGCCAGAAAGGAGGCTTGAAGGTGGGTAGAAGAAAGAACATGACATACCAGAAAGGCAGTGCTGGTGTTTTGGTTACATACTAGGGTAGCAGATGCTTCAGTGGAATAAATACAACTTCCTAGGAAAAGGAAGCTTTGTTTTCTAAAACCAAAACCTTTTTCCCACTCCAGAAGCATCCTCCAAGGAAGTCTTATCTAACAAAACTGCAAATGCAGTGAAAGCCCCTACTTAAGTCATCAAGGAGACTCACCAGAGAACAGCAGTGACTCTCATCTGTCAGGACCTGAGTTAAAATATCCTCCTTCCAACTCAAGACTAGAGTCAAGGTTGGAAAAAGCTGAGAAAAGGCTCAGCAAATACAGATCCTCTGGAAAAAAGGGAAGAAAACAAAATAAATCAAGCCAAATCTAGCAAGCCAAAGCCACAATAGAGAGGTCAAACTAAGCAAGATGAGGCTCATCTTTAATCCTGACAACAGCCAGGCATCGACGCTGTCAACACTACACACCTTGAACAATACCCAAAGCACACAGCATCAACCCACCGCTCAAGGAGCCCGCTGTCACTGATCCTGAGGGCAAGATCCAGAAGCAACAGAAACATGAGATTCTTGACCTTCCAGCCACAGAGAAGGTGAGGAAACTCAGTTAAAGCACAACTGAGTACAAAAGTTCTAAAATGAGCTAAATGTATTTGGTTACATGATTGTTGTTGTTAAACATCTTTAAGAACATAATAAATCTTTATGTTCAGAAGTCACCATCAAATAAAAGCCTTTTTTTTAAATACATGCCAACCTATACATAGGAAAATATTTCTCTTTGAAGTGGGGTGATTTAGAAATAAGAAAAGCAAACGCATATGCAAGAAATTCTAATAGAAAATGCATATTAACATGATTAAGAAATGCACAGAATCACAGAACAGTTTGGGTTGGAAGGGACCTTAAAGACCATCCAGATCCAATTCCCCCTGCCACGGGCAGCGACACCTTCCACTAGATATACGACCTGGCTGTGCAACAGACAGCTTCAGAGTTCCTCACAATGCTCTGAATGAGCTCAGCCATCAACTCCTCTGCATCACATGGCAGGATTGAGGCCTACTTTAAAAATCTCTAAACAAAACAACCTGTCGTATAATCTCAGCCAGAACCAAGGTGAAGCCAGATCTATTGTATTGTATCGGATTTGCGTGGTGAGGTTTTAGTAGCGGGGGCCTACCAGGGATGGATTCTGTGAGAAGCTGCTGGAAGCTGCTCCTGTGCCCAACAGAGCCAACGCCAACTGGCTCCAAGATGGACCTGCCGCTGGCCAAGGCTGAGCCCATCAGTGATGGTGGTAGCACCTCTGGGGTGACCTGTTTA
>NW_010261379.1:58754-75954 GCF_000690775.1 Eurypyga helias
GATCAGGTTTGCTGCAGGACTGTTGACCCCACAGGGGAGCCCAGGCTGGGGCAGGCTTCTCCTGAAGGACTGCACCCTGAGGAGGGACCCACACTGGAGCAGGGGCAGTGTCAGAGCACTTCGGTGGATGCCTGCCCTACAGCCAGGGCCAACCCATCACAGGTTTGAGTAGTACGAGTACTATTTTAGGCAGAGAAAAAGGCAAGGCTCCATTACTCATTCAGACATGAGATACACCGCCACACATTAATGTGGAATGAAGTGAAAACATGATATATATCACCCCTGAGTTCCAGGATTGCAATCTCTCAGTTAACACCTGAACCCACACTTGCTGTTGAAACCACCTCTAATTCCACTGTCCATGGGGTTAAAGCCCTCTGAGCTGGTTTCAGAAACGGACATCAGCAGGGAGAACAACCAGTTCCCTAGACTGTTGAGCCACTGACAGCTAATCTCTTCTTTCCTGCCTTTTTCCCCCCTCGTTCTCTCAAATCCGGGCTTGAGAGGATGCAAATGAATCATGTAACCAGCTTCCATGCTGCCTTCTCCACATCACATTAAAAACAGTGGCATGTCAAGAACTTTAAAAGAAATTTTGTGCAACCAAAAAGGGACAGTTATGCTCTACTGCTACAAGCCTTTCTGTCCAGTTCAGAATTCATTTCCACATATTAAAATATTTGATACGGCATTAAAGATTGCTGAAGAAAAAGACCAAGATGTTTATGAAACATTGCAGATTCAGCTGGTGTTTGAAATAAAGTACAGTAAGTGTCTCCGAGTAAATTACCATGTGTTTACAGCACTCAGCATGTAGCATTTCAAAGGGACAATTTGAAACGTGTAAAAGAAACCAGACCAGTGTTTACATTGCTAGTTACTAAGCATAATGCCAAGCAAGCATGAGTTCTCCATTTACAAAACACCCCAAAACTAAAAAAAAAAAAAAACAAAAAACCAAACCCCAACACACAAACAAACCACCACACACAACACAAGCCTTAGAGCTACTTTATCCTGCTTGGATACTCAAGTCTGCCTGACCACTGAGGAGTTCAGGGGTTTTCAAAACCCGGTAAAACCCTGTAGTGGAGAAGTTTTTCCTCAAACATACACAACCACCACGTAGGTAACGGAGTGCACCGGTACCCCTTTGGCCTTTTGTTTGATTTTACAAAAGAAGAAAACGTGTCCATATACCTACTGTAAGTATTTAGGTAAGATACACGTGCAGGCAACAGAAACCAAAAGAGAATGCTGTAACTCACCAAGGCTGCATGCACTTTCAGAGCTAGATTCTGAGAATACAAAGTTTTTGCCAGATTTAAAGACACCAACAGCCGTTAAACTATTACAATTTCTATTACAAGGGAAAAAACACGCAAATAAAGCAAAAGAATTACTTACCAATACTACTTACTCCTTCTGCCTTAAAAATGAATTACCTTTAGGTCCCAGAAAGGGTATTAGACAAGTTCTGGCATGTATCTGCTGCGCTGGCCAACTGGGAATTAGTAACACTAAGTCATCCACATCAAAAGCAGAATCCAAAGGTAAAGCCCACCATTCAAACAAACTAGAGTCACATTTTAGGCAACAGCACTGCTGCTGCTATTTACACCATGAGTTTTTAATCAGTTCTTAGCCACTTCCATCTGTAAGGAATCCTTAAGGAAGCAACGCTCTCCTGGACGTGTGATTAACAAAGCCCATCTAAGTAACAAATACAGAATAGGGAGTGAGAGTGTGCAAGAGAGAGGGAGAATGAATTACAAATGCATCTAATTTGGTTAGAATACAAGCTGCACATGTGGACTGAGAAAAGTCCACGGCCCACAGTGTGTAAGCTGTCACCAAATTGCATTTTGCTAATAATTCATATCTGCAGCCAGCAAATTAAGCCAGCCAAGTGCTGCCTACCCAGGTAGCTCTGCTGACTGTGTTTAGATCTCAAACAGCTA
The DNA here is from genome assembly GCF_000690775.1 of Eurypyga helias. Taxonomy (NCBI): domain Eukaryota; kingdom Metazoa; phylum Chordata; class Aves; order Eurypygiformes; family Eurypygidae; genus Eurypyga; species Eurypyga helias. The sequence goes on from NW_010261379.1 coordinate 60,719, forward strand.
CAGCTTGGTTTTGCTTAATATGGTTTCTCTTAAAATTTTGACAGCTAGCTGAATGCTCTAGTAGTTTTTAGCCAAATTATTGCAAGGTTTCAATTTTCCACTTAAACCCTGCAGATAGGTACGCAATCATATTACGCTAATAAATAACCAGTGCTCTCCAGGTCAACAGAGGAAAGGGACCAAACAATTGTACAAATCAAAACCACAAACGTCTTAAGTAGACCTAAGTTCTAATTTATTTCACACTGACACTCCACGCCCTTGGTGAGGGCTGGTTTGCTTTCGGTTCTGCCGTTCATTTTGATATCCTGAGGTATTGTTACCAGCAGGAGGAGAACATTAGTTGTGATGGAACATGTGCTTTGCAAGAGCTCTTAAATTCCCCAAATGTCCTCACTGCGTATTTGGGTATGCAGTGGTAGAGATATATGGAACAGAAACCTCAGAAAACCATCATCTGTTTTACGTGCACAACCTTACTGGCTATCAAACAAGCTAGTTACCCGAGAACAAAATATTGCGGAGTACCTGGCTGTGATTGTTCCTCTAACAGCGTGTTATGGTAGTTAAGCATCATTTACACACATGGATAAATTGCTAGATCCACAATGACCTAGAAACTTAAGTATGTTAATAACAGTAGATTATCGCCCTCCAGAGCTTGATTCAACATCAGAGCATGTTCAAACACACAAGACCTCTCTCTTCAGTCAAAAGTGGATGCTCTCACAATGTCAGTCTGATGCACACATGTAGTATAAGATTCCAGGCAACAGTATTCTCACACGGGTCAGATTATGTATCATATTATTGTCCAAACTCAAAAAAAGCCCAAAAACTTTTCTCTTTCCACTAATCCAATGTGGCTAAAAAGTCAGGCTTTTTTTACTACTTAGGAAAAAATGGAAGTACAAATGTCCATGAGCACAGCTGCTGGTTAATAACCACTCTGCTAGCACCTGAGATCTGTCTGCAGTTGGTACAGCTCCCAAACATCTGGATATCTATTGGCAGCGTTGAGATTAGGAACTAAAGGTCGCCAGGATTTGGTTTGTAAAATTTTCTCTCATTAAATATTTTAATTATATAGCATATCAAGTTCAGCACAGGAGGAGAAAATCAAGGTAAGGTACTTGAGTGCATGAATCTGATCATCTTTGTTATTCACTAGGTATATCCTATCTCTATAAAAATATGGATGTGTAAGCGTACCTATGGAGGTGTCTATCACCAACACTGGTATGGAACCAAGAACTTAATTTTTCCTTAAAACTGTTAGCAACAATTAAATACCACTTTCACACTACACTCGTGTGCACTCCAGCAGGGAATGCAGAATGAGGCAGCATGTGACAGCAGGAAGCTCTAGGGAGACAGGGTTACTCCACTAATAAATCCACCTGGACTTCAACAGATGCCATCTCCTGTCAAAGCTGTTAGAAATCACTTGATCATTTGCTCCTGTTTTGTTTGCCATGTACAGCATAATCAAGAAAATTACTTCTCAAGTAACACTTATCTTTAGACATTACAATTTTTTCCCCCTACACAGAGCATTGACACTGTCCTCATTTTAAAGGCCACGGATACAGGAGGGAATTGTTAAACTCATCCAGCCGGGCCTTAGCAGAGCCAGCTAAGTACACTCCTGGGTCCCATCCAGCAATGGTGCATTTGTTTGTCACGCTGCTCTCCGTGCTGTCTCCAGACAGGCGTGAAGCACCCACCTGCACACACGTACAGACACACTCAACACGTATCTGTGTGGCAGCGGTATAACGAGGCACACAAGGAAGGACTGGGGCGAGCTGCCAAAAGGAGAAAACAGATCTGTCTGGAACCGACGCTAAAGGGCCACCTCAGAGACCCACTTCCCCCAGTTCATCTGCTACGTGAAGGCTGCTAGTAGCACAAGCCCTAGAAACCACAGCAAATGTAGAAATAGCACGAATTCTCTCTCCCCCCCCCAGGCTCTCACAAACATTCAATAGATAAAACTTCCTGATTCACGAACGGTAAAGTACGCTGATTACAGTTACAGAAACATACGCTGTGCTTTACCTGACACCTCTACTCCCACCCACTGGATTTTAAAGGCACGCTTGGTGTGACTGCTCAGCAAGACCTGGCTGATGACCTTAAACACACTCATTCTGCTTGAGCATCATCTGAAGAGCCACAACCCTCAGCCAAGCATGAGCAGGACCCGTCACACGGAGAGCTTGCTGCGTTGAAAGACAAGACGGCAGTAATCTTGGGCCTCTGAGACAGCAAATGCTAATCACCAGCTGACACCAGCAAGTCCTGCTCTCTAGCAAAGCACTTTGATTTCTCTACATGTCATCTCAAGAATCATCACATTTTTAATTGCTTCAGTGATGGTGCCAAGGACCCTGATCTTGAGCTTGCAAATCACTGGTCTCGCTATGCAATAACATCGTGAGGAGACGTTGCTAGCCATGGCTAAACACCACTCACGGTACACCTGCCAGATAGAAGCTTCATTCCCATTTTTTTACATGAAGCAAGAACAGATCTATTGAGCAAAAAGGAAGCTGTAGAACTTTATTTCTTCCATAATTATTTTCCGTTATCCGATTCTTTCCTGTTTGACTGCACACAGAACTGCCTACAGACAACAAGGGGAAGTTCATTACAACAACTCAGAGAGGAGGGAAAACCACTCTCACTAATCTTCCAAGCAGCTCTTAATATCCCTTTTTTCTCTTAATGTGAGATAATCTATGTGGACATAAGTTACCTGAAAACAGCTGGATCCTTTAAACTCTCAAAATACAAGCTGGTACGTATTTCCTGCTGGCAAAGGATCGAACTAGTTGTTAGACCAACATACGTCGATGCCAGCAAATATTACGGAGGGCAGATGATGCAGTCAGTGACATTAACAGGCATTAGGGAATCGTGCAATGTTAGGAAAATGCTCCATGATCAATACTTTGCACCTAACCACAAACACCTGGATAAGAGATTCTCTCAACCCTGGGAAAAAAAGGTCACCCAAAAAAAACCCCAAACTATCAAAGAACAGGGCAGCAGTTCAACATCCGTATTAGACTCAACTTGGTTTATCACGAGACACCAGAGGAAGGTGGCATCAAAAATGTGTGAAAACACAGTCAGAAATGGAAGAGGGTGGTTGGCCTGTGCTGCATGGATGCATAAGGTGTCATACACTAGCTATGAAGGATAAAAACATGCACAGGCCGCTCCGAAGGGGCACGCAGCTCACAGAGGGGACAATAAGGGCCTCCACATCACTGGGAAAATTCTTCCCCAGTTGGTACCATTTCAGATTGATAATACAGCCAGCTATAAACCTCTCTCAGAATTAGACTTATCTTTTACTTCTCAATTCCAGTACAAATAAAAATTCCACTGATTTATATCCCTGTGACTGATGGGGGTTTCACATGTGTCCAACGCTTTACAAGACGTGACAAAGTGGGAAATATCTGTATCACTTTACAAACATTTTGCATAGCCCTGCTTGACTGTTGGAGACAGATAGCTTGCTGTAGGTAAGATCAAAGAGGGATGTAGGAAGAATCTGACAAGAAAGAAAAACTGTGACCTAGATAAGGAGCATCCCAACAAACATTCAAACACCAACAGACGGGCTATTAGCTGTGAAGAAACAACCTGCCTGAAGCCAGCAGTTACATGGTGGCTTTTCCAAAGCTGAAGAAAGAGATACGAGACAAATAAACAAACAAACATAACAAAACCCAGTGGTCTGTTAAAGGATGGGGTGAGCGCGGCCACACACTGACACTTTCAGAGCGCGCAGCAGTCAGCAGCCTATCCAACTTGCAAGAGCTGGAGTCCGCTGGCATGCAAACACCACAAAGAAAGGTCAAAGAAGCAGTAAATGCACAAAACCCCTTCCTTTGGTTACTTTTTACTGTCGGGTGAAGAAAAATTCATGTGTTGGGCTTTACATGGATAAATCGCTTTGCTTACCCTACTGGCAACAACTGCTCTAGCAGCAGACAGCGATGTACCTAGGGAGATGAGAAGGGTAATTTTTGACACAACACAGGAGCGCATTAGCACTACAGAGAGCATCATAACAGAACATTAGCAACCAGGCCTGAGACCCAGAGGCAGCCCAGCCACGCAGAGCTCGGCTCTCATGTGAAGTTCTGCCCTCGTGCCCACTGAAGCTAGACTCAGCAAGCCAGTCCTGCCCAGCATATCCCGTGAGCCGGGCAGGATCCAAACCGTGGCTGTAGGCACCCAGTTGACTCCTTGTAACTCTCCATACGAGCTGTGACAGAAAGGGGAGAGCCACATTAATCTAATTTCTTACTCATTTCCAAGGAGGTGCAAGAAGCGCACGGGTATTGATTGCTCTCTTCCCTACCTGTTTGCCTTCTGCAAGGAAAAACACTTTATGCACTGACCATTTCGTGCCTTCTGAAGCAACATGATGACTGTTATCTGACCAACAGGATCAAACTCATCCTAGAGACCTCTAGAGCACTTTGCAATGCAGTGCAGACTGATGCTGCCCAGGACAGGCAAAGGTTTAGCCAGTTTTATTTGTGCACACGTTTGCATAAAACAGATTTCATAAAGCGAAGCGTTCTTTCTCCCAAAAAATAGATATATGAAGTTCTATTGGAATGTGCTTCTTTCTCATGTACCTCCCTTACTATGCGCTTTGCTGCTTGGCCCAGGGCCAGAAGGGGCTTGCTTTTCAGATTCCAATCTCGTTTTTCTCTGGATGAATATCGGAGTGAGCAGACTGACAAAGGACAAAACAGTGAAACCGTCTTCAGGAGGAATGAAGGTCAAAGCGTCGCATGGCCGCAAGTTTGCCACTCTCCCAGCAGTAGTAGGAACGCTATGACATGTTCTGCACAGATAATGACTGCAGTTTATATTCACATACTCACATTTGCAAACACTGTCCTGGTAATATGATGAACAGGACATGTGGTTCCTCTCCATGAACTACGCTTTGAAAAAGTTGCCTTCTCTGAACAGCTGGAAGAATGCTGGTCTCCCAGTCTTCAGGCAGGCCATAAAACGTAAGACTTACTGACAGCCTAAAAAAAAAGCTCAGTTGCGGTGCTACACAACAGAGGCAGCTTCTTACAAGCCATTGCCAGCCCCATGTTGCAGGGAGATTTTTATGCTGTCAACTTAATAATGCAATAAAAGGCAGAGGAGAGCTTTAGTTATAACTATCGAAATATAAAATTCTGCCACAGATAGTGCGGGGAAGGTAAAGTCTCTTCTTGCAGACTAGAAGTGACAGTTTTGCATTAGAAAGCAGCAGTAGATATTCGAAAGCTCCAGGAAAACCTGTAGTAAAGGCACCAAAAATCAAAGTGCAGCTGCTCTTTTTACTGTTTAAATCATTATATATTAGCAACAAATCTTGTTGTTGGCCAACACTCAGAAATGGCATATGGCCAATAAAAGGTTCAGTGGAGTTTTCCATCTGTCACTGAAATCCGCTATGGCTCCAGCTCATACATAGGAAGTTTAGTGTCATAATTATTTGTGTACTAGACGTCAACCGCTCCGTCTAACATAATCATTTGACTACACAATTTTGCTAAATATACTGCCCAAGCAGAGCACTGCGTGAGCACGGAACTGAAAGGCACGAGCTGCATTTGTAGCGTACACCGCCAGCGCTAACGAGAGGTAAGCGTGCGAGCAGAGGGTGCTCTCTGGCCGGAAGAGCTTACGCAAACAGAAACACACTCTTGACACCTAACAAAGACAGTAGGAGGCCACCACGCTTTTCTTAACATCAAAGCCAAATGCATGCAAGGTGGCAAGTCGCCACATCTTTTTCCGTACTCCTGCTTGTTCGTTACAAACACCAGGCATATGGATTTACTTTGCCGTCTTCGCTGTCCTGCCAGCGCGAGAAGGCTGACAGGCTAAGCTTGGAACGGTTCTGTTACACGATAGATCCAGGAAATACCTCAGCAAGAGCATTGTCTGAGGTTTCTTAAATTCTTTCTACAGCATTTTCCATCATTTTTTAGCAACTACGGAAACAACAGGGATTCTTTCTCTCCCTCCCCCCCGCGGCACTCTGGTGCTATGAATCCTGCACCAATAGGTCTTTAGGGCTGTATTTAGATCTGGATTTTCCAGACACCGGGATTTATATTTCAATCAGCCAAGAGTCACAGTCTGCTTGGCCCCAGATTTGGGTGCAGGCACGAGCATATTTCTATTTTCTAGTTCAGTCAGAAAAATGTGCAACATTCCCAAGTGCAGAACTGGAACAAAGGGAGGGGGAAAAGCTGTTGTAAACCACACTGGAAGTCGAAAGCAAGAACACTGCTGTTTGTGCAAATTTGCAACAGTACTACTCCTCTTCCCTGAGCCTCACTGCTCCGCATCTGCTCCAAGAGAACTGACAAAGCAGTTTAGAGCTACTGGATCTGTCCTGTGGCTGGCTCCTAATGGTCAGAACCTAGGAAGCACGGTAAAGAGGGATGCAGGAATTCACTGAAATGTTTTGGAATATTTAATAATCCCGCTGTGGCTGGGTCAGTGCTGGCACAGCTTCACAGCAATAAGCTGATTTGCACAGAAATGGGCTCATGGCTCCGACAGATGACAGCAGCTCACAAGAACAGGTTTTTGCTGCAGACAAGGTCCTATCCGTAGTGCTGCTTTGCCCATCAGAACAGGGAGGAGAGTAAAAACGTTTTATTTGAAAAAGAAAAAAAACAAAACCAAAAAAACCCCAACAACAACATCCACACCAAACCACACAACCTAAAACCCTCACCTCAAATAATGCCAATAACTTCAGTGCTCAATTCAGATGCCTCGACATTAGTTACCTTGATTAGCAGTGAAACCTTAGAGGACCTGAGACACTCCCAAGAGGCTACCAGGCAGGATACCTTTGAGTATCCAAAGGTCAAACACCCACAGTTGTGGAACTGGACTGGAATCTGTAACACAATCAAATTCTTGGACAGCAGATATCCCATTAAGCAAATCCAGCATTCAATCTCTCAGGGACAATTAAAATTGAACATTTTTTTAAGCCTGTTTAAATTTGCATAATTTTCTTTATTACTTCTGTGAAATTGAACAAAATATTTAAATCAGGAAGCATGTGAAAAAAGGCATTTCCAAGCAGGGCTTTTAAAAGCCTGGAGGCTTATACTGCCAATTGTTCGTCCTGTCTTGAAGGTTAGAGCCTGTGCAAGGCATCAACTCATTAGACAGGCAGGAGATTCAACCGGAAGTTCAAGGAAGTCCTTCAGGGGGAGACAGCTTTAAACACATCCCAGAAAGGAACCGAAGAACACCATTCATGCTGTAAGGACAGTGTCCCTCACCTTGAATGAGAGGGGTCTGCAAAACCAGGAACTGTTAAACTGAGTAGAATTAGTTGGCACACTCAGTGGTTGCTTCAAGAGGAAACAGTGGGGAAAAGAAGAGGCCGGGCATTTTATTTATATAAATAAGTTACCACTACCGAGAAAACAAGCAGTTCTAGGGCAGATGAATATTGCCAAACACTCTTCTAACACTTCATTCATTAGCAGAATTCAGATTGGTGTCCCTAAGCTCCAAGGGAGCAGGGAGGTACACATGCAACTCTTCCCTAGGAGACGCTGCTTCCTCTTTCATGTTGCCCAGAGGATTGTATTTCATCTCTCAGAGTTTTCACAGGAAAACACAGGAACCCACCTAAAGCCACCCCTTGATTCCAAGTGATTTTGCCTTGGCTTCAGTGGGCATATACACCAGAAAAGCACAACGAGAGGCTCCACAGAGTCTCGGCCCAGCCCAGCCCAAACTCTTCAGACACTAACAAATAAAATGGATTTCCAGCTCATGGAAACTACGTAGCTGGGGGAAGTGTGAAGGTGAGGTTGGTGTCTGGTGGTGGCTTTCAGCCTGTTCTGCTGAATCAGCTGTTCATTCAATCAAGCACTAGCTGAGAAATCTTTGGCAATGGATGGAAACGCCTAAAAATGATCCAGGAAAAGGTAAGCTGGGAATTGTCTGTAAAAGACGTTTATCAGCAATCCAGTCAGTACTGAAACAGCTTTCTTGGAAAGCAGGAACAGGACAGCAGCTGGAGAGCTGGCTGCTATTTCCATCCCCTGCTTACAAGGGGAATGGTCCATGGAAGAAGTCATGTAAACTTGCATATACTGCGCACATCATCTCCGCAGTTGTTAATTATGTTTATTAGTGATGACCGACCACGACAAAATGATGCTTCTAGCAGCCAGGGAACAGATGCATAAGCTAGAAGCTTTTAAAATGGATGAGAAAACCCTGAATCAGAGAGAGTTCATGGTATGTGGGAATATGAGAAACATGTTTTAGTGACATAAGGATATAATAATTGTTCTATCCTAAGGGGAAAAAGTTTCAGCTCTATCACATCAGTTCCTCTGTCAGCACAACATGCTTCTTGATAAAGATACAGTATTATCTACACATTCTGTGCTAGCAATTAAGACATCAATATGTTCTTTTTTTTTTTTAAGGCCTGATAAAAACAAAGAAGTTTCCTTAGAATATCAAAAACATTCTGTTCCAGCATAAACAGCAATGGCAGAATTACCGTTAAATGCGCGTGGTTTAAAATATTCTCCGTTTCGCAGCAGAGCGTTTTAAAGTTTGCGTAGTGAAGGAACAATCAGTGGTAACTCACCAGCGGTTTACGCGGGCTGGGGAGTAGCCAAGTCCTCTGACAAAATGCAAACAGCGTCTCTGGTGCTGAGACACCTCACGAGGAAGCAGCGGGGGACTACACCAAAGGTCTCTAAAGGGACACATGCTCAGAGTTTGCAAGAATGTTATGCTTCAGTTGTCTGCACTGCTCAGCGTGAGCAGTAATAGTTCTGTCACCTCCTCAACAGAAGCACAGAATTGACTTTGTTCCTCCGTCCCCACGTAAAGCTCGCGGTGTTTCCAGAGGACAGGCAGGCATCCGCACGCATGTATAACTCGTCTATTAGTCTGCATATAATTTACATGAACTCTACCCAAAGTATAAACCAGGAGAACCAATTTATCAGGAAGTTCCAGCTGAATTTCAGCCAGTTCTCATAAACTCCATGTTCACAGAGGTCTCCCTCTAAGACCATCTTTTTGGCACACAGTGTTTCACCAGAAGTCCCCACTCTTCAATTTGTTGCCCACCCCCACCACCTCGTCTTCATCGCAGAAGACACGAGAGACAAACGCTTCACTGTCTAGCCAGGATACCACAAAGGCCCCTGCTCCATCCAGCTCCTGAGAGAACTGTTCTCCACTCCCCCCTTTTCCCCTCCTCAGCGAAAGCACATCCAAAAAGCAACCAAGCTGCTCTTTTCCCTGCTGGCCTCACCCCTAAGGCTGCACAGGGGCGAGGGGAGGAAGAGAGAATTTCCAGGAGCGTATCCCAACATGCACAAAGCAACAAAAGGTTAGCCTCGCAGCTACTGCACCAAAACCTGAAGGTACTTTAAAATGCAAGGGGTCTCTGCTAGACCGACACACAGCAGCAAAACCCAGCGTACACGAGTAGTATTTTGCAACAGCACCGTCTTTTAGCAATTAATTACTGAAACGTCCTCCAATCAACACTACCTATTACACTGTAAATAACGTGAGTACATGCTGATGTTATCTGGTGAAACAACTTGGTAGCCTCTAAGATTAAATGTGTCTCTTCTCTAGTATGTCAATAATAATTATTTTTCTAACGCTTGTTCGGTTGCAGGAATACATGAAAAGAAGCAATTGCATTGGGGAAAACATGATTTGATGTTGTTTATATACACACACTTATGTGCTGAGAGTTTGTTTTATCTCCCAAGATATCACTGAGGTTACAGAACTTGCAGGCAATAACCGTAAGAATAATATAATAATCATAAGAATAATCATTTCCATTTTATTTATGTCGAATGTAAATTCCTAAGTGCTTGCAGACTCAAGGTCAGCTGAAAGTTGCCGGAGCAGCTAGACTGTTGCATTAGACACACAACAAAAAACAGCAGCAGAACTCGAAAGAACCCAGCCGATGCACTGAAACTGCAGAGGCCGCGATGCAGAGTCACCACCACCCATCTCGATCTCTGGGACGGTTTAGGAGAAGCACACGGAAAGGGTGGTGGGCAGCGGACGAAGCCAAGCCTCAAGACAGCCAGAGCAAGAGCCGAAGTGAAAAACGTCATAGCAAACCCAGACCTGAAAGAGTGGGGAAAGCAAGCCTTCCGCTCCAGCGTCAAGTGCTTCTTCAAGTGCCTGTGTCGACAGGAAGAAGAAAGAAAACAAGTGGAAGCAAGTCCCCAAGAGGGACCAGAACTCCTTGGTGCACAAAACTCTCAGGAAAAGGCAGGCGTAGAAATTTCAGGGAAGGAAGCAGTTTTCTGTTCTTTGTGTCTCCTTTGTGCCCAGAAACTAGACTTTGCACAGTTGGGAAGGGGGGAGCCAAACCAAAACCAACACCAAACCAAGCTTTTATCATCAAAACATCACCCCATATGTTTTGTGGTGTATTTGCCCGCCCCACTGACATAATAGTGTATTAGAAATGGAAGAGTCGGGTGTGCCTTTGGTCTGTACACAAGCTGCTGGAGGGATGGAACAGCACAACCTCAAGTGATGATGGTGCAACGTTCCTGTTATCCACAGGGCTCCCCTCACGAACCTCAACACTTTGCTCCGTCCCTTGGCCATCCTGCATGCAAACACCCGACTCACGTGCTTGAAGCACGCTGGCTCTATCTGCAGAGCATCCACAGTTTTCCACCCTTTTTAGACTACACGCAGCCTTCTGCGTTTCACAGCTTTAGGAGGTTCTAAAAGCACAGGGTATACTGAGGTACCAAATAAGAACTACACAAAGAAGCCTCTCTACAGCATTATTACTGGCTAGAAACAGCCCCGCTCCCACGGTATCTATAGGCATGTTTCTATAAGCTAGCTTTTTGGCAAGATTTCCTGACGTGATCAGTCTAGATGGTCAAGCACCATCAGACGTTCAGTTTGATGGTACCACAGCACCGACATTTACGACACATTCCAGTTGTCTCAAATCCGGGCTTTTAACCAAAGGAAAGCAGTTGACATGAAGGAGCATTCCAATACTACTGGAGAAGTTCTTACTGACTTAAAAACATTTAATGTGGGACATGTTTCATTTTGAGAGATCCCTTCAATGTCCTGAACAGATGATCAAACCCCCCAGTGAGCAAGCCAAGGCCATGACAACTACTGTAGAGCTTCACCAAAGAGGCAGCAGACGAAGCGAGAGGTCTTGGGGCCTGAAGACGGGAGCTGCAATTTCGTACGCTCGAATTACCAGGAAAATGGAAATCCCCAGGCACCAAAACGTACAGATTCAATCTTCTCCAACTAACAATTGTACACTCTCCTTTCGGCAGGCATTCGCTTGAGAACAAGCGAGCGAGAAGTCCCGCCGAGGGGTTTGTAGCTTTTTTGACACCGTGGGTAGCCCTCAGCCAAGCTGTGCCTTTATCACAGGGAGTGACTTTACTCCACAGCTTACATGAAAGATATTCCACAACTGCAATCCCCACAGAAGAGTGCAGCTTCCAACAGCTCCCCGCCCTCACCTACCTCCCCTAGACTACGGAACCTGGATGCTTCCATGGTCTGGCCGCCAAAAATAACCTCGTCGCGCACTCCTAGGGACTGAAATACAGCTGGAGGCAGCACAAGCGAAAAGCTGGGAGCTTCCTGCAGTTAGCTCACGACGCATTAACGCTGAAGTCTAATTATGGAGCACTTTAAAGCGTACACCATTCACAGATTCACAGCTTCGAGTCAATAAAACCCACTCACCACACACGCAAGGTCAGAACACGAAGGCCAAGAGTCCCAGAATAAATCTGACTCACACAGGATTGTGCCAGCTACGAGACGCCATTCCTTCGCAGCTCAGCAGCTTCCCTGGTTGTCACCAGGGATCGCAGCCGAGTTGTATCTTCCAGTGATCTTCAGAGGTATTCACAGCAAGAGCGTTTGGCTCTTGTGTACTCCAAGGATCAGAAATCAGATCCTTCCTTGACACTGTTCTAAATCCATGAATGAAACCCTCACCCCTTCCTCGAGTCATCAGATCAGCTGGAAAATAGTATTGCCACGTGTTTATTTGCCTCCAGCTTCAGATGTTCAGATTCCCATTCTCAAGCTTTCTCTACAACCGTTTATTTGAAAGGAAGAGGAAGCAAGCTAGGATTCTGGTGTGGCTCATGCACATCGAGCTGATGCTTTAAGAAAAATAGCAGCCATCATGAGAGTTGGCAACTCTCAAATCGCTGGTTATGGAGGAAAGAATATTAAGCAGCTATCATCAATCTATCTACATCCAGGAGGTGAGCCATGAAATGCTGACAAAGGGGAATATCTGGTCTGACAACGACGGTATATTTATCTTTTAAATGAAGAATAATGGAGTTACACTGAAGAGACTCATTTCAACTTTGCAAGGGTAAAGCGTCTACCTCATCACCTCAGGGTGATACCTGCGCAACGCGGGTGAGAGAATTTATTCTACCTGCTCTCTTAGAGACCACTGTTTCACACAGAAGTTACTCTAGTGCCCAAAGGGACCACAGGAGCAGCACAAACAGACGAAAGGGAGTGTGAAAACTGACCTTCTGAACAGCGCTAGCACAGCCTCCCGTCGCAGCAGCAGTCAGGCCAGGTCATCCATTTCTTTTTCATCCTCAGCTTCTTTTCTGCCAAATAGAGGTAACACCAAAATATCACAAGAATGTTAGGTTTTGGGGGGTTTTTTAGGATGAAAACACCTTCATTTATTCTGTCTCCCAGCACACTAAGCCTTGTGGGAGCAGAAGTGGTGTGTACACACGCACAAGAAAAGCACAGCTGTGCACACACTGGGACAGGAACCACAACGCTAGGGTAGAGCTAGCCCCAGGCTGCGCTCCTATCAGCCCTGGGACTGTCCCAGTGCACTCACCCAAACCCAGGCTGAGCTCGTTTTCTACAGAGCACTACAAAACCAAGCGAACAAACCTCCCAAAAAAACAAAGACACAAGGAAAGGCTGATGCAGGAAAGGTGAACTGTGACTGAAACAGTACATCACAGTTGACTTAGAAGACAAATTCCAAGTGTATTTAAACTTAAGGCAGACAGAGAATCTCAGCATTCCTATACAGACATACATGATCACCTACGTCTGAGCCAGCTGCAGATCCCTTACTGGGATCCCTACCTCCTTTTTCTTCACCCAGCAAGACTAGAGCCCAGCCCACACACACACAAGTTATTTTAAGCTACTCATGGATTCATCATGCTAACCCCATCTCTCTTCTACCCAAGGACTGGATCCTACCAACAAGAACTCACACATTCCTTACATTCTGACACACTCACCTGCTTTTCTTTCCCCTCGCTATCCGCATCCTTTCTGCTGACATGAAAAAAGCAGGAGAGAAAAACCTCAGAGAATACTCAGGAAATTCACTGCTTACAGAAAACCTCCTTCCCGGACTTGTAGAGAGGTACTGAAGTTCAGCCCTACTCACAAGGGAAGGAGACCCTGCTGTGTGAAGACCCAACAGCTGATCCCAATACACCGTTTCACCCAGCTGCCCCCTACATAGCACCCAGTCCTCAGCTGAAGGGGGCAGTCAGGTGTGTGGTAGCCAGCTCACACCACAATATGGTCACAGGGAGAGGAGCTACAGGTGCTGAAGGTTGATACACCTCACCCTCTAAGAGGTTTGTGCTTGGGCAGCTGTAGGAACCTTCCAGCACATCCCTGAGAGTGGCAGAGCATTAGTGTTAGCCACCTGTCCGGCAAACACCTGCGCTTCCCTCTCCTTCAGAAGCTCTGAAAAATTAATTTATCTATTATTTTTACTGCTAAGGAGAGCAGGGTTTTATCGTAGCAGCAGCCAAAAAAACACAGCAGCATGCGGTAAATCCGCGCTGTTACCCGCCCCGCCTCAGCCTCGCGGGGTGCTCAGACCGAAGCAGCCCGGACCAGGCAGCCAGCCGCGCCGAGGCCAAAACACGCTCTGGCTGTCAGTGTTTTTGCACTAGGTCAAGCATGCAGATGCGTAGCGCGTGGTTCCTCATGCTGGGAGACTATGGGGTGGGTTTTTTTCCTGTTTGTTGCTCTCTCCAGGGGATGTGCTTGGCAAGGAGAGCATGAGCGCAGCAACCTCGCTCGCAGCTTCTCGGCAGACTAAGTCTTTGCTACCATCAAAGCTCTGGCTTTGCTTCAGCTATGCACGGAGAGGAGGTGCCTATGGAAAGGGATTAGAGCTTGAACACAGAGCAGAACCAAGCCTCCAAATCCTGGAATCACATGGCTGAGCTTTCCTAACTACAGCAGCGAGCACATTGCTGTACCAGAGGACTGATTCCCACCAGAACGGCAGGCTCAGAAGTAATTTAAAGCAATAAAAAAAAGCATGCCATCAAAAAAACCAGCTAAATTGAAATGAAGCAGCTGATGTTAGAAACCTGTGCTGAGGTTTTAGGAGCAGGCAAATAGGCTGTAAGGAAGAGGGGCAGCGGCAAGGAAACCGCTGACCCTGGCAACGAAACCCTTTCGGTTGACCTGTGTAAGGCAGGAGCCACCACTGATTTAGACAGGGAAACGCGTACTGGTTTACTCCGGTGGAGAGTGGGATTGGGAAGAAAACCCGTAAATCTTTCAAGACCCAAATGATTTATTCTCTCCAGGAAAAGCAGCTGCTGCCACAACCTCACTGCAGTCTGCGTTTCCGTGAGCACGGCGAACTCATTCCTGAAAGTCAGCTGCTGTAACCCCTAGAAATCTTGACCATTAAAATCACTCTTGCTCCGTTAAAAAGCATTCTGGGCCACAGAGGGGTCAGAGATAAGCAACAGCAATTGCTGCGGAGGTTGTTCCAGATACTTTTTTATCCTGAGAGTCGCAGCGCTCAGGTTCCAGCGGCAGCGGTACCGTTCCGATTCAATCCGGGAGAAACACACCCACTTTTCCACCTCATCTCATCGCCTGTATCCTAGAGGGAGGCTGCTCACCTATTAGCCAAACGCCAGGGAACAAGGAAGAGTTAGAGGGATGAGAGGCAAGGGAGCAAAGGGACGTTTTCCAGATCGCACTTCTGCCTCGGGAACGCGAGAAAGCCTCTCGCCAGCCCCGCGCCCGGCCAAGGCGGGGTGACAACAGGGGCACCGCAACGCGCCGTCCGGCGCCGTGGGGTCGAAAGCGCTGACGGAGCCGCG
>NW_010261380.1:0-12361 GCF_000690775.1 Eurypyga helias
TGTGGCTGCCGATGGGGAGGATGTGTGACGCTGGCGAAGCTGGCACCAGAAAAAGTGCACTGAGATGACACCCGCTGCCAGGCTAATTTCACTCATTTCCAGACAAATCAACTGGGCGTGTTTCCACAACAAATGACAATACCAAAATGAAAGTTTGTATATCTCATTACTAATGCCAAAGTGAGGTTCCTATTTTAAAGCTCTCTACCAATACATGAATAATCTCCTCTTGGTATTGCTCAGCTTTGCTGTTTTCCTACCATATCATACGGTTTTAGCCTGTTTGCTCAGGTCTCAAATGAAAACAGCTGATTTCCTTGCTAATGCCTTTTAATTTCTCTTTGCATCTGTTACTGCTTCACCACCCAATTGCTTGTAGCGTTGCAGGGGGGTAGAGGCAATGCACCTTGCACACTGGACCGTTGTGCTCTTACTGAGCTTCTCTTGGAGCGAGGTAATCAGGAGGAGGGCGCTGAAGCCCAATAACACTCTCCAAACGCAAGTCTGCCTTTGCTACACAGCATAAACAATTTTCAGTGGACACCCCAAACACCGGAGGGGTATCACCTCACTCCCTGCCCCTGAGATAGTGTCTGATTGCTAGTGTTCCAGGTGAGGTAAAATGATCTCTTGGATCTTACAACCAGGTGTAAGTTGCTATTGCTGGAGGTTAATTTTGCCCTTTCAACCTTGAGGCTTTCTCCTCCGTGCTTCAAGCGAAGCTCAGCCAAGCTGAGGAATCGAGCTCTGTGTGCCAAACGAGGCTACTGCGCGGGGTGCAAGGTTAATTATGGCCATGGAGTTGAGTAACAGGTGGAGGGAATACTGGCAAAATGAGGCCAGGAAGCGGTGAGGTGGGCTTAGGAGATACAGGTGGCATGGAGATGTGGGAGAGCAGATGCAGGTGAGCAGAGGGGCCGCTGCAAGAGAGGTCAGCTGCAGGTGCCTGGTGAGGTAGTTTTGCTCTGAATGTAAAAGCCACAGAGAAAAAGTGGTATCCTGGAGACTACAGAAGACCCTTTTCTGAGCATCCTTCTCACAGCGAAAGCTGGGTGCTGAGGGAACTGCCAAAGATGCACACCACAAATAAGTCTTGCTTAAGCCTCACAAGGGACCGTGTGTTTGAATAAGCAACTTTGCATCTCCAAGTTAGTATCTCGGCCTGTCGGGAAGAAACTCTGTTCCCTGTCAGGCTTTTGTAGAGCTGAGCATGGGAACATCTCAGTCCTGACTGACTAGGCACAACTGCAGCACACGTTCAGAAGATGATACATTAAATGGTTCCAGAGAGCCCTTATCCTGTATAAACAGAGTGCACAATATTACAAGCCGCTACACAATTTAACAGCTTATGATAATATCTACTATAATGCTGAGAAGTAGTGATTACTTAATTAGAGACTGCCTAAAGGTTTGTGATAAGTGCACACGTGTGTAATTTTAATTTTTTGAGTTCTTCTGAACTGTTTATCTTTCAACCCTAAAGTTCTCTTGACCTTTTGTAAATGTTTTGAAGGAAAAAAGATAAGCATTTTGCATTTACCTGAACAGGACTTCAAAAATTATATACACATCTATTAGTTAAGACTTGCACATTCCTAGGAGGGAAAAAAAAAAAAGTCATATTCTTTATTTTCAGGTGCACCTGGCCTCAAGAGGTGAAAGAAATTGCACAAAGTCACTGAGGGAGGTAGTGGCAGAGCTGGAAGTGGGGTTACAGCTCTAGCACTCCCAGCTCTCACGGCAAACCTCCGTCATACCTGTTACTCGATAATTTGTGTGGCTAACAGCTGGTTACATGTAAAGCAGCTCTTTTTCTTGTCCCATTCACCCTGAGATGCGAAAGCAGTAAAACATTGTTAGGGGGCACGGCACCGTGACAGTGACAGCTGCAGACAGAGATGAAACCGAGATCCATCAGAAGTAAATCCAGCGCCAAGGGAATCCAAAGCAGAGGGATGTCGGTGTTGGGAAAAGAGGAGGAGAGGGGAAGAGATGCCAAGGGACATGAGACAGGGTACAGATAGCATCAGAGGATGAAGAGAGAGCTGGACGGGAAGGGCTGCTGCCAAAGAAGTCCCGGTGGTGCCAAACCCCCCGGAGATGACAGCGAGGTGCGCCTTCGTGAGCACAGCAAAATAACGAAGCCACGTGCTTGTTTAATGTGCCATCAGCAGGCCGAAGACAGAGCCCAGCTGAGACAGGTGAGGATGGGATTTCTCTCACCAGAGTTTGATGATGTGGAAATTGCCCCCCGTGAAGGAGCTCTCTGTTGCTATTTCCCCTCAGTGCTGCAGGGAGGGAGAGCGGGCATGTCCAGCCACGTTCACAGACTTCGGGTTTAGGTGACTCCAGGTCAGAAAAACAAACCCTTAGGCTCTGTCCACTGGGCTTAAACATGACTTCTAAATCAGGTTTCCCTGGAAGTTGCTCCTTTCTCTGAACCTTATTTTTCCTCTCTCTTTCTTAAAGTTTGGTGCTTGAAGCTGGAGGTATTATTGAAACATGGGCTGGAAACCAGACTAATAATCCATTAGTGTGCTTCCTGTTTCATGGATGGTAATGCCAATTCCATGAAAAAAACACCCAGGTAGGTTGAGTCAGTGAATTTATGCTGAGTGCAGCCCAGCTTCATCACAACTGCTTAGAACTCCAAATCAGGCTTCTGAAATCACGGCACTGGCTATGAAGCCGTGACTTTCTAACAATTCTGCACTCTCAAAAAATTGCATCCGATTTTAGAGAAACCTGTGTCCATAATCACAGGAGCTGAGATTATATTCGTTGGGATGAAGCGTTCTTCCTAACACAGCATCAGCAGAAGTGTGAGCAAGGTCATAAAAATCACCAGCAGAATATCCACTTTATTTCCTGGCTCCTCTTTCGGAAGGCTTCTCCGCTGATTCAGCCATAAGGGCCTGTGCTGGGCTGAAGAGTTTCTCTCATGGAACAATTGTGCTTAATTCTCAAGGGCTTTCCAAGTCTGAAGCCACCTCGTCATGTTGCATAAAGTATCATCTCACTAGTAATAAATGCAGATGTTGGAACAAAATACAGCGTTATCCCAACGGCTTTTGTTGCGGCAGGGCCCAGCATGATCTCCCGCATAAAGAACATCGGATTTCTGAGAAGTAATCTTCACGCTGCATCTCAATTAGTTTGTTGTTAATGCAGTTTTATTGACAGGGCCATCAGCACTGTGGGCTTAGGGAAATAACACAAGTGAGCGTTTCTGATGATCACGTCCCAAGTCATTCCAACAGCAACCGTCTCTCTTTGGGGCTTTTCCGCTTACTTTATTCCCTCTCTGGGAGAAGCAGCTGATCTGGAAAGCCACACGAATATACTCCTAGTACACATAATCCCTTTAGTTCCCTACATGACTGTAATTGAACACACTGGCAGACTTTGTTTGTATTTAAATATCTTCATGGAAGAGAAAGGCCTTCCAAGCTGATCGCTTCATGAGGCCAAAAATTTCATTAGGGGCCATTTAAACCATTACAATAAATACAAAAATCATTATTTGTTAGTACAGTTGTGCCATTAGCACTGTAAGTTATCTTCAAGGAACTCTTGGTCCCTAAAGAAATTTGTCTTGTTTACGATAACAACCACAACACACTTCCTTGAGTAAGAAAAAAGCCCCACATATGGCTCTGTAATCCACAGTTAGGCTGTTCTATTTGAAATTTAATTCAGAAGGTTTCTTAGGACTGGAGGAATTATTAGGCACTGTAATATCTAATAAGATTATAAGATGGAGGTGGTAGCTGTCTATAATAGAAACCCGCTGCGACACAGGAATGAACTAAGTTATAGGACTGGCAGGACTTCCCAGGTTATCAAATCCAGTCCCAAGATGCTACAGGCAATTGGATCCCATAATCCATTTAATACGTTTTGTGAGCTTCACATCAAAACTAGGCAGGATTTGTCCCTGTGATTTTTACACCTTCGCTATGCAGGTGGATAAAGAACACCTAACTGATAGTCTGAATTATTCATGTCCAATTTATACCCACTTGATCATATGCCAAGACTGCCTACCTTTAATATTCCCCTTCCTGATGGATTTAGAGAGTAATCAAACCGCATCTCGGTCTTCAGCCACTAGGCCAACCGAGCTGCGTACGCACGCTTCCCTGTCACGAAAGTTCTCCACCCTCCTCCTCATCTTAGCACCCCTTTTCTGTACCCGTTTCATTAAGAATCCAGCTTTCTCTAATGCCATGGATAAGAATCATGAATTTTATTCCAAACAAAATCTTACTGGGGTCACAAGGACATTCACACTTCCCTTGTTCTTGTGGACATGCCTCTCCTAGTGCGTTTTAGTTTCAGTTGCCTTTGCCAGGCCCACACCGCCCTGGGGCAAACGGTTGGAAACCTTTCTGTGTCACTGCTGGTTTCCTACAGAATTTTTTCTGCTGCTACCTCTGTGGCCTTGCTCTTCAAGGACATTCAGTTCTTGCTGTGGGATACTCTTAACTTCTCCACACTGATGATAACCTCCTAACTTTGTGACTTCGATACATTTTAATGATCAGACGCTTCTGTTTTCCAAATGGGTCATTAATGAAAATAACCAGTCTTAGGACTTTGTAGGAGTTCTGAGTAATTCCCTTTTCAGCACAGCTGAGCTGCTCTTCTTCTGTATGCCTTGCAGTTCCTCTGCAAATCTCAGACTTCGCCAGGTAGGAGATATAATTTTACACACAGCTCCTATCAGCTACGTTATTGAAGTCCGACAGTCAGATCTTCCTTCTTTGTCTAGCTAATTAATTACTGTATCAAAGAAAGCTACAGAATTAGTTTGGTATTATTGAGCCTTAGTAAATGCCAATTCCATTTTATTCTGTTTTCCAGTGACTGTCAAGACTTCTGTAATTCTCTCCTCCCACATACTTTCCTGAAGTCTGACATAAAACATTGATGTACGCAAAGCAAAATATATTGTGTCTTTTGAGTGACATCCATGGTTTATTTGTCTTGGGTATAATTAGTTATTTACAGCAATGTGTGTTTTTGACTAGCAGGTGGATTTGAGCAGCATACTGGATGCCTCGCTATATTCACTAGCAGAAATGTATATGCCTCCTTTTTTGTTCTAAACATTGCTGGTACCACTTTGTAAAAGGATTGGCATATGCATTCAGCAGGCTGCTCCGACTGAGACGTGGCCGCACGTGGAACAGGGTCTTTTCCCAAACGGGTCTGTAGTCCAGCTCAAACGTGGCACGTGTTGCAGAAAATCAGAGGTCAACATGCACAGTGAGTTGACTTGTAAGGTGACCACAGGCACTGGGCATGGAAGAAACAGAGGTTTTGAAGAACCAGGGAAGGGTTGGGCAGGGTTTAGCTGAGAGGTGCTGGATAATTGTTCCAGACAGAGATAAACAACAAGAGGTATTGTTCTCTTTGTGCCAAATGTTTCATTATGTTGTGGGCAGTACACAGACTGAAAGAAGAGCCGGTAAGAAACTGGGTCGAGACTCGCATTTCAAGTCCACTGCTGACCCACTGACTTTGCACGTCCTTGGGCAAAATGCTCTCCTGGTTTTATTTCCTTTCAGTGCCTCATCTGTAAAACAGAGATAACACTACTACTTTTCTCCCAACCTGACTATTTACATAATAAAAGCCTTTCCATGCATGACAGTCTCCTATATATTTGTACAGCATCTAGCATAATGAGGACCTGGATCTTGGGACTACCATACAAACAATACACAACAATTCAGATTATACATCCACCCAAGATATACCTAATGCACCTGATACTGTGGTACCACCAGAGACATGACTTGATGACACGGTGAACTCTGCCGCTGTGGCTTCTGCAGCCCCTCCTTTTGCTCTGCTCCCTCGCCTACGGCAGGCTTTGGCAGGGAGGTGGGCTTTAGGAAAGTTAGGCGTCCTGTGGCTATCCTTTTATGGTCTCCTGCGGGTGGAAGGAGTGATGGACCCCGAAGTCCTAAGGGAGCTGGAAGGAGCTGGGCAGCATCCCACTCTTGGAGAGGTCTTGGTACATTCTGGGCATGCAACAGGAAATGTTGGACCGGACCACCCTGTTCCACACTCAGGGTGGGGTACAGTAACCAGCATCCCCTCACCATCAATCTGGGGGCTACAGGATGGGAGCTTCATTCTTAGGCTGCACGTTTTCCTAGGAAACATTCTCTCAAGAGTTTCTGCTCAGCTCGGAGAAAGACAGCTTCCCACACCAGAATTTTTGAGAAGCCGGAAGCTCTCTTCCCATAACCTGCATGGCCAGAAGATAACACCAAAATACGGCTCTCGGTGGAGGTGAGGCTGGGGCTGCGCTGCGGTTTCTCTGCCCACCGAGAGAAGTGAAGCGGAGGGCGCTTGGCTGGCCTGAGCTGGGGAGTCCCAGCCCCGAGGCTGGGCTGGCTCTGCAGCTACCGAGGGCACTGAACGTTTGCAGCACTAGACCAGCCCCGCCCCATGGACAGGTGACATTATTTAGTGCTTCCCTTGTGCTGGTAGATACACTATTACGTTAATTTAATTATGCAGCATTGCCCTGGCTGAAGAAGAGAGACATTAAAATCCATTTCCTACCCCCTCTTTCTCTTCACAAGTTTTCTACAAACAGAAAAAGAGCAAGAAAAGTGACGGCAACTGGGTTATTAGTAATACATAGTTAGTCACTGATTAATTGGGTTTCACGTGCTGTGCAAGGAAGATTGCATTGTGTTGTGGCTATTGTTTTATGGGAACTGAGACCAGATAGCTGGTGTCTGTTACAAATGTTAGGCACAAAATTAAACACCCACACATACTGGAAGGACCATCAACACGACCAAAGAATAATAATTCTTTGCAAGCAGAAAAATGACAAAGCAAAGGAGTGACAAATGCTGTAGATAAATCCAGAGCTCCAATTTAACGCACAGGATAAGGACCTCCTTTTCCAGGTGAAGACTCCCAACACTTGCAGCTCCTCACTTCCCCGTAATTCAGCTGCGCACGTATTTGGCACGTGGGGTGTGACGGATTTACACATTTGCTCCCAAACGAGCTGCAAGAGCTCATCAGCTGGCGCAGAATTGCACATATTAATGAAGAAGGCTCTTCTGCATGCCTGCGATGTAGGCACCCACTTAGCTGGGGCACCAGAGACTAATTTGAAGAGATTTTGTTCACGTAGAAGCTTTTTTCCTAAGATGAATGCTTGCAGGGAATCGCGTGTTATAGAGAGGGAGGGAGCAGTATCTGCAAAATCTGACTAAATGGTTCTCATTACTGAGTGATGGAAGAGCAATAGGAAAGATAATTTGTTAGTGGCTCAAAGCTAATGAGAATAATTAGCACTATGATGCCTCCTAAGCAAACACAAAATAACTGTTCCTTAAGGAGCAGCCTCTCCCTGCAAGAGCAGCAGGGACAGAGGACTTCCAGGGGCAGGAATCTTACAAGCCAAGAACCAGGTCCGGCAGCTGGCTGGGAACACCCAGACATCCTCCTGGCTTTGTCCATGGGCCAGCAGTGGAGCTGCAATTCCCTAAACTTTGGGCTAACAGACCATCTTTTTTCTGACCTCAAAACCAGCTACGATGGGCTGATGAACAGAGAGTATACAGTTCAGCTTAACCCCTTGTAAACCAGAGTCTGGAATCACCGCCTTAGATGCCAAGTTTTTTGTAACAGTGCATCATACACTGCCTGCCAAAACCTTGGCAAAAGCCGAGCCGGTCGAGGGTGCTTCTCGGGGAGTGTTTCAGTGGCGCTGGTCAGTCGGTCATGCCAGCAGTCCTGGTTGCCAGCAGATAAAATGGGAGTCGTTTCCTCTGTGGAAACGCCCAGGTACCCTCCTTCCTTAGTGGGTAAGAGCAGGAGGCAGAGAGCAAGCAGAGCATCTCCTCGCTAGCAGCCAAAGAAAATAATGGGAACAATGTTGGTTTCCCATCAGTTCCAGCACAGAGCAGTTACGTACACAACCAGATTAGCCAAAGGGCTGCACACCCGCGGCTCCAGCGGATCCACGGAACGCTCAGGGATGCTGGGCTGCCAAAGGCAATGCCAGCGTTTGGCCCCGACGCTCAGCACCTGCCGATAAAAGCTCATTTTCCCCCTCCGCCTCCAGCTGTCAGAATTCACTCCTGCCATCCCAATGTACCGTTACCGAGGCACTCACACTATTATGCTAAAACGAGATGCACGTGGACAACAGTCCCCACTCCCCCGAGTGTCGCTTTGAGCCAAGGGCTTGTTTCACAGTTTGTGAAGTGCAGTTGGCAGGGCTTTAGTATTATTCTAGGAAATCCATGCAGAGCTACCTTACGAGAAAGAAATGTTGATTATCAAAAATAGAGAGAGGGATTTTGCTTTTTATTTTTTTAAAAGGCAAGCAGGCCAAGGAAACACCCATAAGCCAAGTTGCCAGGTCTTGACCTTTTGTTTGAAAAGCAGTTAGCCTCCCAGATCACCATATCAACATCACCCATGAGGCAATTCCATCTGCAACGAGACTCTGGCTGAAGCGTTCTCTTAGCGCTTACTCCCGACGGGGGTTGCATCTGCTTTCCCGCTCCCAAATGAAATGCTGTAAGAACACAAACCTTACCCCTCTAATATTTTTTCACCACTCACATCAATCCATCTTTGTGGATGACTGCAATTTTAAGTCGGCAAGATTTGGGGACCTACTTTGGTCTGGGTGGGAGTTTGAAGAATTCCCAAGGCTGTTTCACCCAGCTGCAACTAGTTCGGGGGGGCTTGGGAGTCAGCGGGGCTATCGGATCCAGAATGCAATTTTACAGAGGAGGAGAGGAAACGGGGGTTTGGTAGGTTGCTTTTCTTGATTCAGACTGGAGAGCAAGTCTCTTCCAGTCTCCCCTGTGGGAGCCACTCCAGTAGAACAGATAAGGACATCGTTACTGCGTCAGAGATAGATGGGTAACTCCTTTACAACAGGAGCCAAATTACCCTCCTGGATTGCAGCGGACTGAGATTATACTCATCTTGGGACTCTATTGTGGGTCTCCCACAGCCCAAAACATTCACTTTCCTGGGACCCTGTCCAGGCTTCCTTTTCCCTCCTTTTGGCGGATGAAACAAATCCAACATCCTAGACTTTTTCAGTAGATGGGAAAACCACTTCCTACCAGCTGCTACTAGTCTGCACAAAACGCCTGGTCCTGCTCTCCTGGTCCGACTACACAACAGGACTCCGACCTCTGGGCTATTTCTATCTTGTTTAAGCCAAGGCTGGGGAACAGTGATGCACAATCCTTGCTCAGCCTCGCTGCTCTTGCCCTTCCTCAACAAGATTTAATCTGCTTCAGCGGATGTCCAAGACATTTGAATCACACCTTAAAAAGGCCAAAAGACCAAACCCCAACTGCAAGAGCAAAATCTCTGATTCACTGGAAACCATTTGTTATCAGCAATTAAAGTTTCTTGCTGATAAATGATTCATGTTTTGAAAGCCCAGATTACTCACGTTTAACCCCGGCAGAAATTCCTATGTGGTTATGAACGCCTGGGCTATGCATCTACTGCGACAGGCTGGAAGTCTGAATGGGTAAAATGCCGAATGTTTACATGCACGAAGTCGGGGCTCTTACACGTAGGAGAGCTTTCATTCACTGTCTGCAGAAAAAAAACCAAGAAGTATTTCAATTTCCACTTGACTGATGCAAATATCAACATAAACTGATTTCACCAGCAAATATAAACACCAACTTCTGCTTTACTGGAGGCAACAGAATTACGACAGTGTAATGGAGATCCAGACCTCGACTGCTAATTAGAAAGGCTCAGAAGCAACGCTCCTAGCTCATGGTACACTCTAGTTCACAGTAACTAAGGCTTTTGTCAGCCATTTCATGTCATTGCTTGCGGTGTTCCAAACTGGATTTTTCAAAAAACATCCAGACTGTAAACCAGATGAGTCATGACCTTGGCACAGAAGGTAAATTATTCTCAAATATTTTATATTTGTGCATTAACAGATGATTAGCCAAGAAAAAATGAATGCCCAAGTGCCAGAAGTAACTGACAAAAGACTGAAGGGAAAAATGAGAATCCTTCATTTTAATTTTATTATGGTGTAACCAGCTGTAAGGAATTACTGGTCTGAAGCACAGTGTGCAATTGTCCTATCCTAAACATGTACTAAAGCCTGTAATTCAGAACGCTCCTGACACGTGATGTCATCACTGGCAAGCTACGATTTGGTTTTTTCTCCTTTTCTTGAAGGAGTTTACATTTCTCAGCAATTACCACAACCATGGGCACAGCCCGGGCACAGCAATGCTCCAGCACGTCTGGAGACTGTGTTTCTTTAATACCAGCTGCTTTGACTCCGAGATTAAAAAAAATACGCAGTAAATTCTGGATTGATCATACTTGATAGTTTGCTGATAAGCAAGAAAAAAACCAAACCTTGTTTCCAATGCAGTGGCATCGATACATGTTCTTTGCCAAACGGAGGGCAGCCTGAAACGAATGACCGTGATCTTATACTAAACACAACATGAAGGAGCTATGCTAACAGGAAAAAAAACCCAAAACCAACACAGTGAGAGATTAACCAATTAAGCTACTTTCCCACTAGGATATTATGTACTACCAGGCAGCTGATTTTTTGAGTGAAGAGACTCATCAGGTGCCTAATAAGAGAAGACACCTGGCACAGCTCCACCACCCTTCAAACTGATGCCGTGGTTAATGAGCTGGCTACCATACAAGGCCAATCAGGCTACCAGTATCCCAGGTTACTCACTAGAGGCTTCAACGGCCTAATGAGTGCCAAACGCATGGTGCCACTGACCGGACAAGAGAGAAGAGGGGAAAAATACTGAGGAAGGAGGTAAGACGCCACTCCCCTCCTGAGCAGCCCAGCACTCAGTGCCCACCAGCACAGCCCTCACCAAGGAGCCAAACTAGCAGAAGAAAATGAGAAGGGCAGGCTGAGGAGCAAGAGGAAGATCCCAGACCCAAGGCAGAGTTCTTCACTGGCAGACAGAGGCCGACCCTCGTGCCGCCCAGCACCCCTGGACAGGGGGCTGTCCCCAGCAAAGGGGTGCTGGGCACCCATCCTGCATGTGCTGGCTCTTCCTAAACCACCATCGGCTACAGGCGTACGCCCAGCAGGGAACAAGGCTGATTAATGATAAAAATACTTGTCTTTTTAAAAATTTATTTTTAGTTCGAAGTGAATCACAACTTCCTGCCCCTCCCTCTTCCGTTCTGTGAAGACATAAGTACCTCCAGATCAACTTTTTTTTCAAGCATCAAGAGCGCAACACATTCCAGCTGCTGCTAATTCAGGTTTTACAGAGATGATGTCGTTGGAGAGAGATTGTTTATGCAATTCCTTAAAGAGCAAAAGGGAAAAATCCCACATACAGATAAACTTTCGGCAAGTAAACACGCAATGTACACAATTACTGCGTTATCAAAAGTATGATGCATTTATCACAACAGCTGAACACCTTCCAACACGTACCTGATACGGCCCAATCGCAGTGTGAAGGGAGACTACGTACCCTATAAGGGTAACTGTATACCGCTATAGGGTGATCACTCCTGCCACAGCTTACAGATGCATTTGACAATACTGATGCCAGAAAAGGAGGGGTTAGTTTAATCTTACCCACGCTCTGCTGATCTGCGATACCTGGTTTAATTAACACCCTATATTCTATGTATGTAAACACCTCTGATTTCAAGACCAGAGATTTAAATGAAATCAACAGATCTGGACTGGTCAACGTTAATGTCTTCATTAACTCTGATACCTTATTTATCCCTGAGCAGCACCTTAAAATTGTTCCCCCAAAACTCACTGAAGAACATGTAACTACTTCACAAGAATGTAAAACTGCATTTGGATAAACCTGTCTTAGAAGTCCCACTTTCCTTCACTGGTTTGAAAAAAACCAAACCAAACCAAAAGCACAAAACAAAGAACGTGTCCCATCCCCTTTGCTTTTAACATGTACTGCAATACCTTTAAAAAACCCCACAAACCCCCCTATCAAACATCATCACCTACAGACACACTACAGACTACAAAAATATTGCATAGGAGTGTCAGCGGGCATCGCCCCACAACATGAGAGAAAATGCTAAGTTTTCTTTAAAACATTATGGCAACATTCTAATTTATTTTCCTTTTAAAAATCAAGTGGTTTCACTTTATTTCAAAATTGTACAAAATGGCCATGGCTGTTTATAAAAAAAAAAGTCTCTGTCTTGAGAATATGTGAAGTCTCAGGTGCATTAACAAAAGACCTGGAACCATTCACAGTGCAGCAGAAAGCTTCGTTTGAGGCAGAAACTACAGTTCATCCTTCTTCTTTCCTACTCTTTCATGGTCTCTTTCTCT